>NW_027137672.1:0-71493 GCF_001692895.1 Cenococcum geophilum 1.58
TAAATAGCTAATCCCTTACTAAGCGGTAGCTATAAAATAGTAATATATAGCGTATTAACTAAATAGGCCACCTATATATATATTAAGGTAAGGTATTTGGAATATAGATACTTATTAGCTATATATTTAGGCCTAGAACCTTTATCTATAGTANAAAGGCGGCTATAGATTTTGCCTTTATTAGTATTAACTATAGGGTGTTCTTTATAGCTACGTCTTATATTTTTGCTACCTCCTTCTATTATCGCTTCTATTTAAGATCTATTTATCTTATACTTAGTATAGTAGATCTCTATTTATATTAGTAACCTCCTATTCTCTATTACTATTATAGCGCTAGGTCTCTACCTAATAAGCTAGTAGTTCCTATATTTCCTTTTCTCTTTTTATTACTTATAGATAGCGGGCTTCCTAGCTAGTATATTTAGGCGTATCGCCCCTNTAAGGGGCTATTGCTTTATATATATATCTCGTTCCTTATATATATTTTAGTACTTATTTTATATTTTCTTCTATTAAGTTAATATATAAGTCTAGTAGTAGAACTACTACTTTGCGTTCTAGTACGGCGTGTAGTATTCTCTTATAGGCCCCTATAGTTCTATATATTTTATAGCTTAGCTAGTAGCGCTAGAAAGCTTTTTACTAGTACCTTACTGCCTAGGAGCCGTATAGCACTATTAGCCTTACTACTGCTATATATAGTAGGCGTATATATTTAAAAGGGAGTCTCTATATTAAAGTAGTAATTTATAATGCTACCGAAAATACTACTACTACTCTATAAGTTGCCTATATAATATACTCGTTCTAGTTTAACCTAAAGTCTACCTAAACCCCTAGGACCTTAAGGGTAACTTCTAGTTTTACTTCGCAGCTCTAGATATTTACTATTAATGCTAGGTCACTACTTACTTTTTTCTCCTTATAAAGTAGATAAGCTAGTATTTATCTAGTACGAATTTAGCGCTATATTGTTTTACCTATATAATATACCTATTATATACCTAGTTTAGCCTAGTATAGTTTTCTACTACTATATTTCCCTATATAATTAGATTTATATTATATCCTAGCTATTATTATATATCTCTNTTAGGTAAAACCTAAGTAGATAGTTATATAGCCGTAAGGTACGGGCGACCCTAGGGCAACCTAGGGGTGACTTGCCCGTAAGGCACGTGCTCTATATATGCCTAGGGAAAACCCTTCCTACCTTGCATACAGACTCCTCCTTTTCCCTTAAGGATTCGTCTCTGTCTATACAATACACCTATTATTCTATTATTGGACTCCCTACCCATATCCTTATCTTATATTCAAATCCTTACCAATCCCCTTAGGAGGATAGCCGGTTTAATTTTTCTATAATGCCTTTAAAAAGAAAACTAACGCCTACACCTAATGGTAATACGCTAGCAATATAACTATAGAACGCCTTAGGATCTAGTATAGACGAAACTGCTAGAAGCACACTAGTAGCATCTAAGCTATTTTTCAAATATTAAAACGATTAGATATCTACAAACGCTAGAGACCAGTTTAACTTATATACTTAGGCTTAATAGGAGCTTAGTAAGGTTANTAGCGTCCTACCTAATACCGCTGACATAAAGGAGCTAGATGAGCTGGCTAAGAAGATAGCCAACTTACGGAGTATTATCGATTTAATAAAGCCCTCTTGTTACCTCTCTAGTAAAGAGTATAAGTTACGTGGCGAACGTATATGCCGATTAAATCTTAACGCCCTAGTTAAGAAGTTACTCCTAATATTAGCGGTACTACTTAACAGCATTTTAACCGATGGATTACCGCAGTTGAGAACCGATTTAAGGTTAATAACGCTAACTATAACTGTAAGCGACGCACGCGCTAGGCTATTAAAGGTCTTATAAAAGAGAAGACAATCGCCTAACTAGTTTATTGCCGGTTAGGCACTAAGGATAAGGGTCCTTTACTATAGGATGAATTTAAGACTATAGTCTAAGACTAGATTAGGAACCCTATAGTAAGACGCTTTAATAACGCTATAATGTACTATATAGCTGTTATAAAGGAGAACTAGAGGTTTAACGTCTTCCTAGCCCGTATATATAGCTTAGAGGACCTCTTCTTATATACCCCTTTTGTTAATCCTAAATAACAGGTAGACTTTTAGTTCTTATATCTCCTAGCCTACCTATAAGCAGAGCTCTTCCGCCAGAACTTTGCCTAACGGGTAAGAACTACTAAAGACCTCTTTAACAAAATCTACNGTGTAGAGTAACTGCTTAATACNANAAAGCTCGNAGAAGATCGCGTAAGTAGNAGCGGCAAATTATCGCGTATAAAGCGCGGTCGCAGCATAGGCTCTATAGACTTAGGCTTAGGGAATAAAACCTAAAAAGGGCGACGCTTTTCTAAGCAAACTCCTAGGGAGACTACCTAAAAGCTAGATGGCTTAGGGGACCCCCTAGACACTAGTGCTATATAGGCGAGTTAAAGGACCNTAGGCGGCTACCGTAAGNAACACTAGAAGNAGGCTAAAGAGAAGTTAGCTTGGCCTTTAGAAAACCTAAAGCCCTAGTAGCGTATCTCTCTTAACTATAACTAGGGCCTAATATAGAGGGAAAAAAGAAACGTATTATNGTATATATTGCGATAAATACGCCCTAGGGCAAAGTCCGCCTATATACTTTATATAATAATGGGTACTAAATTAACCTTATTAATTAAGATGTCGTCCATAGATTTAACCTGCCTATATACTACGCGCTANATTTATATAAACCTATTGCACGTTTCCTTAATAGCAACTAGATNATAATCTAGGATACTTATAATCTAATAGTTACCACTAGCAACTCCTAGGGTACCTCTTATACTATTAGCCCGCAGACCTTTTAGGGCGGCTTGTTTGATAGTTATAATATAATTCTTAGATAGGATTAGCTCGCGAAAGTAGATCTATTAATTAGCTTCTATTCTAGATAGTTTGTTTAGGGTACTTTAGACCCTAAACGCCTCTAAATAGTCACTCTTAACACTCTCCTAATAGATATTAAGGCTAGCGAAATAGTCTATTTACTATAGCTAGAAGACTCCTTCTTTACGCCGGTTATAAATATAATAGAGGACCTATTATTACTAGCAGCGAGTATCTATACAGACCCTCTAGACATAGAGATACCGGTTATAAATATAATAGAGGACCTGCCATTACTGGTAGCGAGTACCCATAAAAACCCTTTAGTGCTAGCGCAGATCACCTATACGTAAGGGGGAGGTAATTAAAACCCTAAAACTATTAAGTATACTACAGCAGAGTTATATACACTCTCTATATAAGTATACCTATAAAATGTATATCGGCTATACCCTTCTCTCTACTAGCTCCTAGAAGCACACTACTATATAATAGTCGCTTTAACCTCTGTAGCCCCTAGCCTACTAGAGGTATATAAGGAGGAAATTAATATCTTTTTTAATAAGCTAGTAAGCATACTACCGTAGAACTCTAAGTACGACTATGCGATTGACTTAGAAGAGGGTAAAACGCCACCGTAAATGCCCCTCTATAACCTCTTATAGAAAGAGTTATAGATCTTATAAGAGTACCTAGATAGTGCTCTTAAAAAGGGCTAAATCAGGCCTAGCAAGTTGCCTGCTAGAGCGCCCATCCTCTTTATACCGAAAGCAGACGGTATAATGCGGCTATACGTTAACTATAGACGCCTAAATAAGATTATAATTAAAAATCGGTACCCTCTACCGCTAGTTGGCGAACTCTTTAATAGGCTTAGCTATACGAAGATATTTATAAAGCTAGATCTTCGTAATATATACTATAAAATTCGCATTAAAAAGGGAGACAAATAGAAGACCGTATTTAAGACACGCTATAATTACTTTAAGTACCTAGTAATGCCCTTTAGTCTTACTAACGCCCCTATAACTTTTTAGAGCTATATTTATAAAGCTCTAGAAACCCTAGTAAATACTATCTACGTAGTTTACCTAGATAATATTCTTATTTACTTAAATAATAAAGACAAGCACGTCGAGCACGTTAAGTAGGTACTGTGACAGCTCCGTGCTTGGGGCCTATACGCTAAACTATTAAAATATATCTTTTATACTAAGAACGTTGAGTTCCTGGCTTTATTATTCCTAGGGGTATTATAATAGACCCTAACCACGTAAAAGCTATTAAGGAATGGCCTAAGCCTAAGTCCTATAGAGATATCTAGGTTTTTCTTAGCTTTGCTAACTTCTATAGGCGATTTATCTAAAACTACTTAGATACCGCATACCCCCTACACGTATATCTTGTATAGGTATATCGCGACCTGACGTTAGATAGGGAGAAGAAGAAAAAACATAAGTTAAAAGGGCCCATTAAATGGTATTAACCCTAGTCCTAGCCTAATAACGCGTAGCAGGCGTTCTATAAGCTACGCGCTGCGTTTATATAGGCTCCTCTACTTTACTACTTCGACCCTAATCTACCCCTAATAGTAATTACTAACGCTTTTAATTATGCCTATAGCGGTATACTTCTACAGCCTTTAGGGTAGGGAGATTAACTCCACTAGCACCCGATCGCTTATTGTAGTTAGAAGCTTACTAGCCTAGAAGTATAGTATAATACGTATAACAAAGAACTACTCGCTATAGTGTAATGCTTTAAAATATAGCGCTATTACCTTAAATACGCCGCGTATATAACGCGCGTGCTCTATAATTATAACAATCTTAGGTACTTTATAACCACTAAAAGCTTATTTACTTACTAGGCCCGGTACGCTAAGAAACTAGCTAAGTTTAATTTTAAGATTAAATATAAGCCAGGTAAGACAAATCCTACTAATATACTATCCCGGCGCCTAGATTATACTAAAGGCTTTAAAGATAGTAGTAAGAGAACAATCCTTAATACTATACTACCTATATTACAGCAAAAGTTGCGGGTTATAGGCCTTATAGGCGGCCCTAGTGCTACTATACTAAACTAGTAAGTAGTATGTGTGCAGTATATAAGTAACCCTTATAAACTTAGCGCCGGCGGACTAAAGCGTCCTACTATTCTCTTTAAGACTACCTTAACTGGCCTAATAGCACTTAACCCTAGGGAAGACCCCTTAGCCTAGGCTACGGTCCCCTGTAATAACCTAGTAAGTTACCTACGCATTATATATTACTTTACTAGTACTAACTTTACGCAAAGTCTTATATTATAGTAAGAGGTAGTAGTAGCTGCCTTAGCTAAAACGGCGTTTATAGAATACCCCCCTAAGTTACTAGTTAATTTTATTTATAGAGTATAAAAAAGGGACGCCTTTACACGCTCTATATATAATTAGTTAACCTAGAAATAAGTTCCCGCCAGTAATAAGGACTACACCCTTAATAATTAAGGACTCTTAAGGCAAAATAATAAGGTCTAGGTACTAAATTATATACTACTATAATAGGAGATCCTTAAGCGAAATTATAACGATCCTATAGGCGGCTATTATAGTTTTAATTATACCTTTAAGGTAATTGTGTGGAAGTATACTTAAAACGGCCTTACCTAGGACCTCTATAAATACCTAAATAATTATAATACCTACTAACGCTCTAAATCGCGCCGCTATAAACCCTATAGTAAGCTGTAGCCTCTCTAGGCCCCCACCTGAGCCTAGTGGCATTATTTACTTAACTTTATTATAGATNTNNTAGAGTNTAAGACTCCTAATAGCGTAGAGTATAACTCTATCCTTATCCTTATAGACCAGTTTATAAACCTAATACGCTACTATCTAGTANATAAGATAATTAATGCTACGCAACTTGTAGAACTCTTATTTAGAGTCTTTATATAAATAGGGCCTCTAAATAATATTATCTTTAATAGGGGTAGTATATTTACGAGCGAGTACTAGAGCACNATATACTACTATCTCTACGTTTAACGTAAACTTAGNATAGCATTCTACCTANAGATAGATAGTTAGACGGAGCGTTAGAACCAGGAGCTTAAGGTATACCTACGTATATTTATAAACTAGGAATAGTCTAATTAGGCCTCCCTACTTAAAGAAGCAGCCTTTACCTACAACTTTAAGGTCCATACTATAATAAAGCGTTCCCCTATTAAGCTCGCCTATAGCTAGCTACTAAACGTCCTAAACGAAGTCCTAGATAGCGTCTAAGACGCCTAGTAAGGTAGGGAGGGGTCTAAGTTAACAAATATCTAACTTATAGAGACGCACCTATAACGCCTGCGCCTTATATATAAGGCAGCGGCGGCGTTAATAATGCACGCCTAAAAGCTTTAGGTAAAATACTATAATCGTTACCATCTGGCTAAGTATTTCGCCGTTAGTAAACGAGTCCTACTTTCCTCCAAAAATATCCGCATAAAACGTCCTTATAAAAAGCTTAACCACAAGTTTATAGGACCGTTTTAGATCCTAGAACGCGTAGGGTAGTAAGTATATAAGGTAGAGCTCCTATTTACTATAGTACAGCTCTACCTAGTCTTCTATATCTCCCTACTAAAGCCTTATAGGTTACGCCCTAGGTTTTAACCCCTAGCAGTAAAAGAGCTTAAGGAAGGCAGCTAGGAAGTAAAAGTAATTGTCGCCTACTAGGATTGTACTAGATAACCATAGTACCTTATTAAATGGCTAGGATGGCTAAATAAGTATAATAAATAGAAATATAAGATAGAACTCGAGAATTATTAATAACTACTAGATAAGTACCGTAAGCAGGATACCCTAGCCTTATAGCTAAAGCGCAGGCGAAAAGTAAGCGCCGCTGTTAAAATATAACCTATATTGTTGGTAATATAGGGTAAATCACCAATACTACTCAAGTAGATATAGTGATGGAAAAGCTTGTTATATTAGATAGGGGCAGGTAAGGAACTTAAGGTTTCTCACCACGCTAGTACTATAACGGCACGTGACGGCAAGTTGCCTTACGTGATGGCAAGTTGCCTTATTCCCGATACTGGCAACTCTTCTTTTTATAGTTGCTATCTATATATAAATAGACCGTATATAACAATACGATAGTGGGTAGAATATAGTAGACTTTAGTAGGTAATACGTCTTATTTTACTAACCCGGACTTCTACCAGCTAATTATAATTTTCCATCCCCAGGATAGAAAATCGCTATTAGCTTGCTTACCACTAGCGCCTTAGCGGCCCTCGCCATATCTTCTACTCCCTCTTAACCCAACCTTTAACTCGTATATATAGAGTATTTATATTAATAAACGTCTTTAGTGCCTTATTTAGGTTTACCTTTATTATTGCATCTGCTGGGTTATCTTAGCTATTAATCTATTAAATCTTAAAGAGTTCTTAACGCTTATAAGATTGCTATAGTGCTATAATATTAATTATAAGGCGCTTCTCCTTTATAGTACTAAGCTTAACTAAATACTTATAGAGGGAATATAAGTTGGTGTATACAATTATAGGGATAATAAGGAGTTTAAGTCAATCTATAATTATCTTTAAGGTAGTTCTAATTGCAATTGCTATATTAACTCCGCTGACTATTTTATATATCTCTAACGCTAAAACGCTTTAAGTAACGCGCTTACTTTTGGTTAAGCTCTAATAGATAAGGTTACCGTAGATCGTAAAGTTACTCTCTCTAGTAGATTTGTTCGCGATATTAATCTTATATCCTAGCTAGGAGCTAAAATCTTTATTATTTGTGAATAATCTATTAATAAATATAAAGAGCTTAGCGGTAGGAAGGTTAATAGGCACGTAGAGCAGTCCTTAGTTAAGATAGTTTATTTACTAGGAGAGGCGCTTATTTAGGGCAAGGACGTCCTCCTTAGTTGGTTCTTAGTGTTAAGCGGCAACAGAGAGATTAAAGGAAGCCTTAGGTTGGCAAATAGAAGCAATATAAGCTTCGCGAGCGCGTTACTCTATATATCCTTACTTTAAAGACTTAATATTAACGGCATCAATCTTCTTACCTTAACCCTTCTGGCGGAAGAAAATGGAATCCTTATTTAGGGAAAGGATGCATCCGTTAAAGAGTAATAGTGTTTTTAAATTAAGTCTTTCCTTCGGCTTTACTATAAGATTTACCTTTACTAGCTTATCTTCTTTAAGAGCTAAGAATTGGTTGTCTTCTAAGATAATTATATTATCAATTTATATGCCGATAATTCTAAATGGGGTTCCCGTAGTTATAATAAGGAAGCAGGGATCGAATATAGAAGTAGTTATTAAAAGCTTCTCTTTGTGGTATTTGCTATAAGTAGCCTACTAATAGGTTCCTGCCTCCGCAATTCCATATAATAGCTTAAGCATAACTATAATTATATCCTTAGGATATTGGTGGCGAATTTGCTCTAGAAGATATGCCAATATTAAGCGCTAAAGGTGCGTCTCTAATTAGGTGTAGGCTTAAGTGATATCTCGCAAATAAACTACTATTCTATTCTTTATTAAGGAGGGAGCTAGTATAATAATAACTTATTAACTAGCTTGTTGTATTATTAGAGATTATATAAGAATCGTCTCCTTACCATTATTGTTATAGCCTTGGATAATAAGCCTTAATTTCTTAAATAGGGCGTTAGTAGCTTTACCCTTAATCTCATTAACTATTCTTAACTTAAAGATGCGAACTCTATTAAACTTAGTAGGGTCATATTTCTTAAATTTAAAGACTCCTCTTGTGATAAGACCGTTAATCTCCTGTTTATTAGATGCTTAAAAGGGAGCTCCTAGAGTTATAATACGGCCTTCCTTTTAGAGCTGTTTTACAAGCTTAAAGTTAGCCTTCTCTTTAGCTGTTATAAAGGCCATTAATAACTCGTCCCTACTCTCAATAGCAGTAACAAGTTGTTCTTTAAAATTGACAAGATATTAGCAATTTTATAATCCCTTTAGGCGACCTCTACCGCGTCATGGTTACAGTACGTCTACTATAATTATATTAGGACCACAGTCGCCTTCTAGGGTATATTAATCGTAGTTCTCCTCTAGGGTATCCTTTAGGGTATTCTATAAAGGCTTAAGACTATTATTCCTATAGTAGGGCTTAACAACGGTTAAGCGAAATTAAGTGGGTCTATAGGGCATCTAGAGAGTGTAAGTTTAACTATTAATAGCGATAAGCGTATATAGGCCTAACCAGCCCCCTTTCTTACGCTATACCCGTACTTTAGATTGGAGTAGCAGATCTATTATAATTAAGGTGTTTAAACCGTTTCTTATTCTTAGTATGTTGTTAACCTAACGCGTGGCGTAAATATAGTGCATTTCCTTTATTACCTTACGGATAGCCTTAACTCGTTACATAACGGATAGAGATAGTAGAGAATTATTAGTTATTTAAGGGTAGGCGCTAAAAACTAGCAACGTAGGTATAAGCCTATTTAGGCCAGCAGAATTATTAACAGCCTTAACAGCCATCTATAGGATAAGCTCTTTACTAGCGCCCTCTAGTTCTAAAGAAATAATCTTATATACTCGGTATAATGGCATATAATATCGTTCTACTTTTCTAATACTATTATGTGCCTTAATAGGGACTTCCTTAACCTTAATTTCTATTGCCTTTACCTATTGCCAAAACTCTATAAATAAGAAGTTCTTCCCTACGTTATAAATAACTTAATTAGGTAATCCTAGGTAGACATTAATCCAGTATAATTAAAGAGTATCCTATACGTTTCTAGCTAATATATCCTTTAAAAAACGTGCGGCTTAAAAGAAGGTTAAGAGGTTAATAACCTAAAGTACTAGCTTACCGCTAAGATATATAATATTAATAATAATATAGAAGTTAAAGTTATAGTTATTTTTAAGGGTGAACTTAAATCGGCCAGGGGACTTCTGGTTTATTTAGTAGTGATAATAGTACTTTATAAGATGCTTAATCGTCTTAACCTTAACCTTATAACCTACTCGCTAAAGGACCCTAAGTAGTTAGTGAATAGATAGGTGGCTAAAACAACGGTGTAGTTAATGTAGCTCTAACTCGGTTAAGTAGCTCTAAGCAACGCTCCTTTCTAGCTATTAAAGGAGCAACTAAGGGTAACCCTATTTACGTACAACGGGCACCCGATTATCTCCCTAGATAAGTATATTCTTAAGGTTATTAAGCTTAACACCTAATTTATTTATATCTTGGATACAAAATAGAAATAGGGTATTTATAGGAATAACGTGGAAAGTAATATATCCTAACGGGGTTTAGACCTTAATTATACCGAGAGAGATTACAGTACCCTTACTAAAGTAAATTGTATGTTAACCTACCGTTAATTAGTTGATTTAAACAGAGCTATTAAGTTACTAAAGAGCTCGAACTTAGGGTTTTCCTACAATAGATACTCCTACGGCTCTAGTATCTAGTATAATACTATTATGGGAGGGTACGACCACTCTCAGATAGGAAAGTCACGGTGCTGTCTGTCTGTCGGTCGGTCGGTCGTCAGTCGGTCGTCAGTCGTAATCAATCAGTAGGAAAGCAGTCAGTAAGAAGAAAGGAAAGAATGTATTCCCGGTAGGTCGTGATGTCCAAGAAGGAGGAAAGCCGAAGGCTCTATAAATACAAGAAAATGCCAAGGTACTAGGCGTGAGCCATTTTACCCTACCACATACCTCCCCCACCAAGAACGTTGTCCCCTAACGTTCTATACTATAGAAGAATAGCCAAATAAAAGAATAGCAAAAGCAGAATAGAAAAAGGAAAGCGTATCCCTAAAAGAACACAGGTAACCTCATCCTCAGCCCTCCTATAGAACTATCCTACAGTGTCCTTCCTACTAGCGGTAACCAAAATAGCTGTAAACCAGAAATGACAATCGCAGTAGCAGCAGTAGCAGCAGTAACAGCAGTAATAGTAACGGTAGTAGTAGTGGTAAAAAGTAGACAGTTGGCGCAGTAAGACAAAGCAAAACGGTTAATGGTAGAGCGGTCAGTAATAGAACAGTCAGTAGAAGAACTCGGTCTGTGTAGTAAGCAGTAGGACATCTAGCAGCAGAACTTTTAGTAGCAAAAATCTCGGTAGCGGCAGATGGTTGGTAGCAGTCAGTCGGTAGCAGCCAGTGAGAACGGTGGCAGTAGAACAATCGGAACAATATAACGGAACAGTCGGAATAGCAATGGCAGTAGTGGCAGCGGCAGAATAGCTGGTCGGCAGCAGTAGAACAGATCGGTTGGAATAGCAGTATAGAACGGCATGACAGACCTAGCAGATCTAGCAGTAAATAGACCTAGCAGCGGTACAGATCTAGGACGGTAGAGACAGCAGTCGGTTGAGACAGTAGGGATAGAACAGTCAGACGGAATAGCAGCAGCAGCAGCGGCGGTAGTAGGGCAGTCGATCAAGACGGCAGAGGGTATGACCCGACTTGGTGGTTCGGCTGGTCGTTTGATATCAAGGCTCTGTACCTAGATCTGCATCGGGCTGCATCGTACACGGCTCTCAATCAAGGCTCTATCTGTGGCGTTGCATCAGGCCCTGCATCGCCAAGCTTTACGTCCGCATAGCTCTGCGTCTAACTGTGCGGCTGACTGTGCATCTGGCTGTGCATCAGTAGCTCTGCATTGCATAGTCTGCGTCCGTGTCTGCGTGGGTGCCTGCATGCCTGCTTTGACTGTCGGACGAAGACTGTCTAATTGGTCGGCGACGACGTGCTGCAACTGATCGTTCGGTCGTTCNATTAAGGTAGAAAGTCGGCCCGGTCGAAGGCTCTGACTGTCCTGACTTGAATGCGGAGACAGCGTTCAACTGATCAAGATTTAATGAGGCACTGGCTTGACTCAAGGTGTCTTCTGCTGCATGTACGACTGGGGCTTTGCATCCGTAGACAGTTGATCAAAGCTTCCGTGTAGACGTCCGATCGGTCAAGGTTCCGCATCTGCCGTTCGATCAAGGCTTCGCATCTATAGGCGTCCAGTCAAGCTGCCGTACTGTTGTCCAATCAAGGCTCTGCACCTGTATGCTCCATATCCGTAGGGTCCATATACGACTCCGTGTGAGACTCCGTGTAAAGCTCCGTATCTATATCTGCAGGAAAGGTCGTTCTGGTTAACCAATCCGTGGGCGTCGAGACGGGCAGCAGTCGATCGATACGGGGGTGGGCAGTCAAGGGAAGAGGCTCTCGCAGAGGCTCCAAAACGTTAATTGACCGTGTTTCCGACGTTCTTCCGGCCGTGTACTGGTTCCCTGATTAGGTCTAGTGNCTGCGTGCCTGCGTGTCTGCGTGCCTGCGGTGATGCATCTTTGACTGCCGATCCAAGACGTCTGACGGCGACGGTGACTGATTCGATTTGACTGTGACAACGTACAATCGACTGACGTTCAAATAGGGTATTAGGTCGGCCCGACCGAAGGCTCTAATTTGACGACTTGACTTGTACAGGCGGCGTTCGACTGATCAGGATTTGACTNAGGCTCTNGCTTGACTCAAGGTGTCTTCTGCTGCACGTACGACCTGGGTTCTGCATCCGTAGGCTCTGCATCTGCGGACAATCGATCAAGACTCTGGCTGTGCAGTCGTTCTGTCAAAGCTTTGTATCCATGTAGTCGATTGAGGCTCTNAGTGTCCACCAGACGTCCAATCCAGAGACCTGTCTTAAGACTTTCTCCCTCGCGAACACTAACGGCAGCTTCCTTTTGAACTACTACCACAGGCCTAGTGCTTTTCTGGGACGTCCTTGATAGCTGCTTTCTTCTCTTTCTGGGCCGTCTTTGCACTTGGCTTCTTCGGTGCATCCTTAGGCTTTTACGGCTGCTTCTTTGTTCCCGCTGCTGGCAGTACGCTCGCATATCCTTGATCTTCTTCCGGCTTAAGAACCCTCTTAGGATTGTCTTCTGCTTCTAGTCTCTGTCATTGTGCTGCTGGCTCTGCGCTTTATCTGAGTCGTCCTTGGTATCTTCGAAGCCATCCGGTAACAGCTTCTTAGCTATCGTGACTACCTCCGTCGCATATCCCTTGCCCTTGTGTCCATAATACAGTCCTTTCGTCAAGACGATCCCTGAGAAGTGCTGGCTCCTGCACGTCCAATTCCTGCTCCCCTTGTAATCCTTGACAAAGTCCTTTACTAGCTTGGCCAGATGCGGCTTAATTCTGTCTTCAGTCGCATGAGGATGGCTTGGGTTTATNGTGGTCAGTTGTGCCCCGTGTACGACCTCTTGCAGAGCATCCTTGTCTTCTCTTNTTGCAGTGCCTCTTTGTATACTGCTTTACCGTTTCCGCGGTGCTTGTTTTCNGGTATCATGCTGCTGCCCTTGTACAGGTCCCTTCCTTGCCGCGGTGTCCGTTCTCGTCGTGCAGCTGGCGCAGTACTGAATTCGGATGGCAGTGACAGTCGTGCTGCGATCAGTCGTCGCTCGAATAAGGAACAAAGTCGGCCCGGTCGAAGGCTCTAATTTGACGACATTTGACTGATTTGATTCAGTGACGGCAACGTGCTGACATCGAGGCTCTGGCTTGATTCGACTCTTCGACCAGTCGTGGCTTCTGTACGGTCGCTCGACTGATCAAGGCTTCCGTGCAGTCATTCGATCAAGACTTTGCGTCTGGCTCTGCGTCTGGCTCTGCATTGTACAATCGGCTCTGTATCCGTGCAATCAATGGAGGCTCCTGGTGCCGTTCTCATCGTGCAGCTGGCGCATCGTCGAATTCTAGGGGCGGTGTAGAGTTCTGCCGGCTTTACTGCTAAATGGACCAATCAGGATTTTCCATCCCCGGGATGGAAAATCGCTATTGGCTCGGTGACAGGCGGTGAACTGAGCTGGCATCTTTGCAGTAGGCGTCTCGACGCGTTGTAATTAAGAAAATAAACAAGAAAAGGAGCTTTAGGAAATACAGTAAATAAGCAGACAAATAGAAATCTTTTATACGGTCGTCACCTGCGTCCCCTCCCCCACCTTAGAACTTGACTGTCCCTTAGTCAAACATCCTACACCTGCTGCGGAGCCTGCTGCGGCGCCTGCTACGGGTTAATGGCTGACCTGGTCGAGCGTCCGTCTCCAAGACCGTCTCCAAGGATCAGACGATTCATTCTTCTTCCTAACTTCAGCTGTCTCATCCGTAGGCTGTGACCCAATCTGGATGTAATCTCCCGGTCGTACATTCCTCTCCTGCGGCTGTGCCTGCTGCTGCTCAACGGTTGTCCTGGTTATACGGCTGTCTCTAAGGGTCGAGCAAGTCTGCGGACGTTGCTGGCTGGGCGTTACTACTGAGTCTGTGGGTCGTACTTGATAGTAGTCCTCCAAGCTCGTACGTATTTTGTCACTGTTCCTCTGCATTACTCCGTCATAGAAAGCTGGTTGCTGCGTCTGTTCTTTCCTTGGTTTATCTGGGTCAGTTCCTTGGTACGTACGGAGCCAGTCCTTAATACCCTTTAGTTGTCCTTCATTACTGAGCCATGGAAGTACAGGTCCAGGCCGATCGCATGTCCCAGCTACCAGTCTTCTTCGATCAGATAGATGTACAAGTCCTTGCTGAATAAGATCCTTTAACCCCTGACATTCGTACTCAGTGAAACGGTGACTTCCTCCGCATCCAAAACAGGTCCATCGGCCCGGGCCAGATCGCGTGCCATCCTGCTGACCCCGTGCGTCCCGCTGCGGTCGTCCAAAGGCAGTAGAATCTTGCGGATATTGAGAGTCTTGCGGATGTCGAGAATCCTGCAGAGGTCGAGAGTCCTGCGGAGGTCGGGTGCTGTTTTGCCAGTCTTCGTATTTTGGTGCTGGGCTGTATCCTTGTGCTGGGCCTTGAACTGCAGCTTGATCTATAGCAGGTGACTGCTGCTGCATTAGGGCTCCTCTGTGTACACCTGAGTCCAGAAGCCTTCCTTCTCTCCTGCGGTCGAGCCCATCCCTTTGCTGCCGTAGCTCCTGTATAAGCTGGATATTTAGGGCGTCTTCTTCCGGAAGGACATCCATTCGCTTGGCGCCCTCTACAGCTACTATCCTTGACTCTACGGCCTCCTTCAGTCTCTCGAACACAAGGGTGCTAGGCTCGTCTGCTACGGCTCCTATCTTTTCTATTGCGTGCCTGCGGAATTCGATCGGGAGTCCTCGTATAAACCATCGCCCCTTCTCTTGCTTAGTAAGGTTTCCTGCGGCTACTGCTTTAGCTGAGATACTGGTGAAATCTTGTATGTAGTGACGCAGATTTCCTGGCTGCTCCGCTGACTTCCTGACAAATGCCTTAACGAAGTCTCTTGTCTCCATGCGTTGGTAGTAGTCCTCGGCTCGATATTCGGCTCGGAGTTTAGTCACCAGTTGGCTCCAGTCGTCCTGTTCGAATTCCGGCATCATCTGAATGGCTTCCGCGTACGTGTCCTCGCAATAGTCAGGGAGACACGTGAGCCTGCGGTCTTCGCCTACGTAGTACCTTCGACACATGCCCTCGTAGGCCTTAATAAACCTAGAGATGTTCTTTCCGTTGAACCGTGGAACCCCTTGCCCAAAAGGATCTGGCATTGCTACCGTTGGAATAAACACGTGGTGTACTTCCCTTGCTGCCTGAACGGGTAACTGCTGCGGTTTGTCTGCTTGCATAGCTGCCTGAGGTAAGGATGTCCCAGATGGCTGTCCATCGGCGGGCACCTGCTTTTTGACACCTGAGGGGGGGTCTTCCTGGGAGAGCACGGAATCTTCATCTTCTGCCACTGCCGGGTCTCGATACGTCCGTCTATTTTGGCCTACTGTCGTTCCGCGCGGTAGGGTCGCTTCTGCTTCTTTACGGAATGCCTCTTGAGCCGCCGCTAATATAATCTGGATAACTCGAAAGAAGATAAAGCTAAGCCAGAATAGGAAGCTTTCAAGGATAGATCCGATCTCGTGTGCTTGCGACCTTGCTCGGTATTGTCTCTGTTCTTGAAGGGCAGTGCTGACTTCCTCTGCCGCTAGATGTCTTAGATCTCGTTTCCATCTGATTGATTGGCCCTTGCCTACCTGCCGTCTCTGCATCTTCAACAAAGCTCTGGCCATGTCCGTGCGTAGGTAGCAGATATATCGGGTAACTCCGACCGCCGGTCGACGTTGTCTGATTGGCTCGCCTGTTCGCTGGACGTCCTTGCTCGTAACTTTCCGAGACCTTTGCCACCCCTTTTTGCCTCTCTTTGGCCTGTGCGTTGAGTCTGGCTGTCCTGTCTTTTCCGGGACTGCCTGGTTCCCCTTGCTGTGCGATACTGCCTGGTTCTCTTCTGCCGTCTCGTCTGTCTAGCTAGCGGTTCTTCTGCAGCTGGCGGCTCTTTGGTAGTCGTAGTATGTTCCTGTGTATCTCCTGTGTATAGAGTTGTGTGTAGAATGCCCGACTTCTAATCTAAAGAGCTTGCCGTCGTCCCCACGTGGAATGCCATAAAATATGTGGGAGGGTACGACCACTCTCAGATAGGAAAGTCACGGTGCTGTCTGTCTGTCGGTCGGTCGGTCGTCAGTCGGTCGTCAGTCGTAATCAATCAGTAGGAAAGCAGTCAGTAAGAAGAAAGGAAAGAATGTATTCCCGGTAGGTCGTGATGTCCAAGAAGGAGGAAAGCCGAAGGCTCTATAAATACAAGAAAATGCCAAGGTACTAGGCGTGAGCCATTTTACCCCACCACACTATAAAAGACGTTTGCCGAGTATCTATCGTTAAAGGAGAACGCGGAACTTTTTTTTGGCTTATTAAAGATATCTAACTTTATAATAGAATGGAGCGTAAATTAGTTATTAAGGACAGCAACGGTTTATATGCTATTTACCTTACTATACTCGGTAAAGTATTAGTTGGAAGAGTAGTCCTTAATTTCTATATCTATAAGAAGCTATTCGGCCTCGTTAGCCTTATCCTTAAGATCTTTTTCGCCTTTATATTAAACTAGGAAGCTTTAGAAGTAGGCTATAGTAACCTCTTAGTTTCTAATATTTCGTGCGTTCTGGCGGAACTTGTTATATACCTCCTTTTGTCTATTAAGGGAGTACCTAGTTAACTAATAATTTGGCTTCTTATAAACGTAGTACTTCTTTTAATAATTGCTCCGAAATGAACCTCCACGATTACCTTATAGTTAACGTTAATCGTACCCTTTACTATATCCCCTACCGTAGCCACTATATATTTAATTAGTTTAGTTATAATTGTATTAGTTAGTTAGGTTAATCAAAGTAGGTTAAGGTTAGGTGTTAAATTGCTGTACTTTTTAAGAGCGCAGAGCTGTGCTAATAGAGGATCTTAATTGGGTATATACTCCTTTATAAGTGTTTATAGAATTAAAAAGAGCAAGGTTATATTTTTTAACACCTTAATATACGCTAATAATTTAATTACGTAGGCTAAAGTCCTCTTAATATAATTTGGATAAACCACGCTAAATTATCTAAAGTTAATTAAAGAGCTTTTAAAGATAATTAAGCCGAGAGACACCTAGGTTTATAGTAATAATTCTTAAAAAGGTAGTCTCTCTCCACTCCAATATATACTGCTACTTATTCTCTTCTATTTTAAAGTGGCATCTTATCTTATATATTATTCGGTTAAAATTATATCTTTTTCCTACTAAATAATTATAATAGAAGGTATTAGCGCGGCCCTTAAGTATAACGGAATAGGCGTTATAATATTGGTTAGGTTCCAGTTTAACCTTCTAGCAATAGTCGTAAAAGATACGCAGCTTTAAATTAAGAATATTATATAGTTCCCTGCTAAACCTCTTCTCCTAGTCCGAATAGAGCTTTATAAGCTCTATAAGCATCTTTAAGGTGCCTTTAAGCGGTATTAGGCTATATTAAAATTGTATTAGAGATTAAGGTGGGGATTACTTTATAGGCTATAGTAGAGATATAGAGCCTAATAAAACACGGCATAGTACCTAGTCTTGCTCTAGTAGAGTTTAAAGGTTATTAAATCACGAAGTAAGGGGGTCTTACACTTACTCTAGAGCAATAGAATTAGAACGTATCTCTATTAGTATATCGTTTAGATTCTATCGTAAGTTAAGCTTCCTTATAGTGCGTAGTTAGTGCTTAATTTCTTATAAAGTCTATTTATGCTCTTCTTTTACGTTAATAACATGCTTCTAAATATTATCTCTAATAGCGCCCCCATCTATAGGGATAAATACTCCGTTCTCCTAAAGGAAGTTATAAAAGTCTCGCACGATAACCTTCATTACAAGAGCCTATATTTCCTTTGTCCATCTAACAAAGTCCTCCTTTATATAATACTAAAGCATAGTGTTATTATATTCGCTGTCTTTATAATATGCTATATAGTATAGTAAGAATCCGTTTAGGTCCTATTATTCGGCATTTATAGGATTAATATCTTTATACTATATCTCCAGGTTAATGTCCTTCTTATACTTCTTTAGGTAGGTTAACGCCATAATTAGTATAAAATTAACGGGGTGTCGTACGTTAAAGGTAGGTAGGGTTTTTGGTTTTATAGAATCTCGTAGGTTTACTGTTAAAAGGTAGGCAATTTAAGATGTTGTTTAACACGTTTTAGACGTTGATTTAGGACTCTAGGTTTAGTAACACTTTTGACCTAAAGTACTTGACTAAATCTTTATAAACGCAATTATTCTGCGTAATAGATGCAACTTAGTATCTCCTAGTACTTAGTAACACTTTTATTACTAGTTTTCCGTAAGTTTAAGGTAGTACAGTATCGCCGGGATCCATTCTATATAAGCGTATATAGCACCCCTACACGAGACTGTCTCTTCTATTAAAAACCTTACTGTTCTGTAGTTAACTGTGTATTTAACCACTAATTAGTGTTGGTAATATAGGGTAAATTACTAATACTACTCGAGTAGATACAGTGATGGAAAAGCTTATTGTATTAGATAGGGGCGGGTAAGGAACTTAAGGTTCCTTACCGCGCTAGTGCCACGATAGCACGTAACGGCAAGTTGCCTCACGTGACGGCAAGTTGCCTTATTCCCGACATATATTAAAGCGGAGTAAAGAACGTCCTAAGGGATTAAAGAATAAGTAACGATTGCTATAAGAACTACAGCCTTAATTTAGAAAGTACCCTTCCTAGACCTAGCCCGTTACTCTATACTAGCTAAGCAGATTATTTATATATTAGAGAATAGGCCTATCTATAACTAGGGTCCATTTAACTAAGGTCTATAACCTGCTAGTAACCCGCTAATAGCAACCTATACTAATAACTTATACTATTCCACGCATATACTATATAGATAACGCGTAAGGTAAAAGTATAGGTTAATAGCAGATTTAACAGGTATATAGCCTTACCGCCCTAAACCTAGCTATATATAAGTAACCTATAACCTACCTATAAAGTATATACGGCGCTACGCCGGTATAGCATAAGGCTAAAGCAGGGTCAGCGGCGGATTTAATAGGTATATAGCCTTACCGTTTATAAATCTAGCTATATATAAATAACCTATAACTAATCCGCGAGGTACTAGCGACCTACCTACGCAAGCGAGCTTTTAGAATATTTTTAGTCTACTAAATTTAGGTAACGGTATTAAGCTCTACTAGCTCTACCTATTAAATGGACTAATTAGGATTTTCTATACCGGGCATATAAAATTACTACTAGCTTAGTTAAATGCGGGGGAGTCTTAGCAAGACAAATCTAACTAATTAGATAACTTTAACCGCCGGTTAAAGTTCCTTAATATCTTCGCGCCGCGTATATATACTACCCGTCTCTCTATATACAAAATTAAAATACTCTTTCCCCTCTAAATTTTTTCCTTACTAAGGTTTTTTATGGGGTTTTATTGAGGCTTAAGTATATAAAGGATTAGGGATAACCCTTTTTAAAGGGGGGGGCATTATTAGGTAAAACCTAAGTAGATAGTTATATAGCTATAAGGTATAGGCGACCCTAGGGCAACCTAGGGGTAACTCGCCCGTAAGGTATATACTCTATATATACCTAGGGAAAACCCTTCCTACCTCGTATACAGACTCCTCCTTTTCCCTTAAGGATTCATCTCTGTCTATATAATACACCTATTATTCTATTATTAGACTCCCTATCTATATCCTCACCTTATAATCTCTAGTAGTTTAAATATAAAGAAAAGAATTAGAATTAGAAATAGGGGTAATCTCTATAGGATANCTATAGGNATTAGTATTAATTCNCTTTTATAGCCCTTAATTATAATTTTTATAGTACGCCCTATTAGAAAGGCTTAGATAAACTTAATTATCTAGTTTAATAGGCCCTTATTTCTTAGGATCTATAAAAGTCTCTTATATAATATATTATTAAATATTCTGCTTAGGTCTAGGCTTAATATAATTATAATATATCCTAGGTAAGCTTACTATACCGCTTAAATACTANAGGTAATTAGGGCGAGGGCTAAAAGGGTCAATTTTTTCTTTCTTACGCCTATTTATATCTACGGTAGTAGCTCCTATACTTCCGCTNCTTCTTATATACATTCTATAACTATCTTTTCTAAAGGCCTTTTTAGGGTTAGTAGCTTTCTAAAATAGAGTAGTCTTTTTTTATACCTTTTATAAAANGACTATAGTTATTNCTTTAAAGTATTTAAGTAGTTCGCCTNTCTAAAGGTAGGCAGTTATAGAATTAGCGAGTAGTATTACTACCGCTTCTACTATGGCTTTAATTNCCTTATTTAGGGTCTTATCTAGCCTTAACNCTTTACTAGTAGGGAGCTTTAATATAGCGTCTTTTATTTCTGTCGGGAATGAGGTAAGTTGCCGTCACGTATTGCCGCGGCACTAGCGTAGCGAGGAGCCTTACGTTCCTCGCCCTTCCTCATTCCAATTAATAAAAGCTTTATTAACCAATATCACTGTAACCCTACTCGAGTAGTCGTTATTGGTGAGTTACCCTATGTAACCAACACTGATTAGTAGTTAAATATACAGTTAACTATAGAGCAGCTAGGTTTTTAAACAAAAGAAATAGTCTTATATAGGGGTGCCATATACGCTTATATGGAATGGATCCCGGCGATACTGTGCTACCTTAGACTTGCGGAAAACTAGTAATAGAAGTGTCACTAAGTACTAGGAGATACTAAGTTATGTCTATTACATAGAACAACCGCGTTTACAAAGATTTGGTTAAGTACTTTAGGTCAGAAGTATTACTAAACCTAAGGTCCTAAGTTAACGTCTAAAACGCGTTAAATAACGTCCAAAACGCGTTAAACAATATCTTAAATTGCCTACCTCTTAATAGCAAACCTATAAGATCCTATAAAACCGAAAATCCTACCTACCTTNNANNTACNANACCCNNTTAATTCTATACCTACTATAGCGTTAACCTACCTAAAGAAGTATAAGGAAGATATTAACCTAAAGATATAGAATAAAGCTATAATTAACCTTATAAACGCTAATAAACAAGACTTAAATAGATTTTTATTATACTATATAGTATATTATAAGGACAGTAAATATAACGATACCGCGCTATAGGAATGTATAAAGGAGGACTTTGTTAAATAGATAAAGAAAATATAGGCCCCTATAAACAAGGATACTATATAGGACTTCTGTAACTTCCTTTAAGAGAATAGAGTATTTATCCCTAAGGACGGGGGTACTATTAGAGACAACATTTAGGAGTAGGTTATTAATGTAAAAGAAGAGCATAAATAGACTCTATAAGAGATTAAGCACCAACTACGTACTATAAGGAAGCTTAACTTATAATAAAACCTAAGTAATATACCTCTAGAGATAAACCTACCTCTGCCTTTAACTCCTCTATATCCAATTTAACCTATAACCTTAACGTTAGATACTATACCCTAGTAAGAGCAGGCATAGGATCCTATTACTTCGCGATTTAACGACCTTTAGACTCTACCGACTAGACCTATATCCCTACTACAGCCTGCAATATAACCCCTACCTCCTTTATCTTAATCTTAAATTAGAGGCAGTTTAAAATTGCTTATAAAGCTTATAAAGCTCTATTCGGATTAAGAGAAGAAGTTTAGTAGGGAATTATATAATATTCTTAATTCGAAACTATATATCTTTTATAACTATTACTAGAAGGTAGGAATAAAGTCTAATTAATACTATAACACCTATTCCGTTATGCTTAAGGGCCAAGCTAGTACCTTCTATTATAATTATTTAGCAGGAAAAGAATATAATTTTAACCGTATAATATATAAGTTAAGATGCTATTTTAAAATAGAAGAGAATAAGTAGCAGTATATATTAGAATAGAGAGAGACTACCTTTCTAAGGATTATTGCTATAAACCTAGGTATCCCTCGGCTTAATTATCTTTAAAAGCTCTTTAATTAACTTTAGACGATTTAGCGTGGATTATCTAAATTATATTAAGAGGACTTTAGCCTACGTAATTAAGTTATTAGCGTATACTAAGGTATTAAAGAATATAACCTTACTCTCTTTAATCCTNNAAATACTTANNAAGGAGTNTNTNCTTAATTAAGATCTTCTNTTAGNACCGCTCTANNNTNTTAAGAAGTATAGNAATTTAANNCCTAACTCTAACCTACTTTAATTAACCCGCCTAACTAATATAATTATAACTGGACTAATTAAATATATAGTGGCTAGGGTAGGTAATACGGTAAAGGGTATAATTAATAACTATAAGGTAAAGGTGGAGGCCCTTATAGAGGTTTATTTCGAAGTAATCGCTAAAAGAAGTGCTATATTTATAAGAAACCGAATTACTAGTTAACTAGGCATTCTCTTAATAAGCAAAAGGAGGCATATAATAAGTTTCGCTAAAGTATAAGAAACGTTAGAAATTATAAGGTTACTATAGCCTACTTCTAAAGCTTCCTAGTTTAATANNAAGGNGTAGAAGATCTTAAGGGTAAGGTTAATAAGGCCGAATAGCTCCTTATAGATATAGAAATTGAGGAGTATTTACCTAACTAATACTTTACTGAGTATAGTAAGGTAGATAGTATATAAACCGTTACTATTTTTAATAACTAATCTACGCTCTATTTTACTATAAAGTTAGATATCTTTAATAAGCTAAGGGAAAGTTCCGCGTTCTCCTTTAATAACAGATACTCGGCGAACGTCTTTTATAGTATTATGCCAAATATTAGAGCCGCAGGAGTATCTATAGTAGGAGAACCTTAAGTTCGAGCCCTTTAGCAGCTTAATAGCTCTATTTAGATTAACTATTTAACGGCAGGCTAATACACGATTTATTTTAGTAAGGGTACTGCAATCTCTTTTAGCATAATTAGGGTCTAAACCCCTTAGGGTATATTACCTTTTACGTTGTTTCTATAAACACCCCGTTTCTATTTTACATTAGAGATATAAATAAATTAGGCGTTAAGCTTAATAACCTTAAGGATATACTTATTTAGGGAGATAATTAGGTACCCGTCGTGCGCAAGTAGGGTTACCCTTAGTTGCTCCTTTATTAACTAGAAAAGAGTATTGCTTAAAGCCACCTAACTAAGTTAGAGTTACGTTAACTACACTATCGTTTTAGCTACCTATCCGTTTATTAATTGCTTAGGGTTCTTTAGCGAGTAGGCTATAAAGTTAAGGTTAAGGCAATTAAGTATCTTATAAAGTACTACTATTACTGCTAAATAAACTAGAAGTCCCCTAGCCAATTTAAGTTTACCCTTAAAGATAACTATAACTTTAACTTCTATATTATCGTTAACGTTATATATCTTAGCAGCAAGCTAGTACTCTAAGTTATTAACTTCTTAACCTCCTTCTAAGCCGCATAATTCTTAAAGGATATATTAGCTAAGAATGTATAGGATACCCTTTAATTATGCTAGATTAATATCTACCTAGGACCCCTTAATTAAATCGTCTATAATATAGGAAAGAACTTCTTATCTATAGAGTTTTAATAACAGATAAAGGTAATAGCAATTAAGGTTAAGGAAGTCCCTGTTAAGGCATATAATAGCGTTAAAAAAGTAGAGTAATATTACGCGCTATTACGCCGCGTATATAAGATTATCTCTTTAGAACTAGAGAATACTAGTAAAGAACTTACCTTATAAATAGCTGTTAAAGCTATTAACAATTCTGCTAGCCCGGATAAACTTATACCTACGTTACTAGTCTTTAGCGCCTACCCTTAAATAACTAATAATTCTTTACTATCTCCCTCTGTTATATAATAAGCTAAGGCTATTTACAAGGCAATAAAGGAGGTGCGACGTCTCTACGCCATACACTAGGTTAATAACGCACTAGGAATAAGAAATGGCCTAAATACCTTAACTACGCTTAATCTACTACTCTAGTCTAAGGTATACATATAGCATAAAAAGGGAGGGTAGTTAGGCCCATATTAACTTATTATAATTAATAGTTAAACTTATATTATTTAGATGCCTTACAGACCCACTTAATTCCGTTTAACTGTTATTAAGCCTTACTATAAAGATAATAGTTCTAAGCCTTTGTAGGATGCCCTAAAAGAGGCCCTAGAGGAGAACCATAATTAACATACTCTAGAAGGCGACTATAATTCTAATATAATTGTAGTAAATGCGCCGCAACTACGACGCAGTAGAGGTTGCCCGAAGGGATTACGAAATCGCTAACATCTTATTAATTTTAAAGAGTAATTTGTTACCGCCATTAAGAATAAAGTTGAGCTATTAATAGCCTTTATAACAGCTAAGGAGAAGGCTGACTTTAAACTCGCAAAACAGCTCTAAAAGGAAGGTTATATTATAACTCTAGGAGCTCCTTTCTAAGCATCTAATAAGTAGGAGATCGATAGTCTTATCGTAAGAGGAGTCTTTAAATTTAAAAAGTATAACCCTACTAAGTTTAATAAAGTTCGCATTTTTAAGTTAAGGATAGTTAATAAGATTAAGGGCAAAGCTACTAACGCCCTATTTAAGAAATTAAGGCTTATTATCTAAGGTTACAATAATAATAGCAAAGAGATAATTCTTATATAATCTCTTATAATTCAACGAGCTAGTTAGCAAGTTATTATTATATTAGCTCCCTCCTTAATAAAGAATAGAATAGCGGTTTATTTATAAAATATTACTTAAGCCTACACCCAATTAGAGATGCACCTTTAGCGCTTAATATTAGCATACCTTCTAGAGCAAATTCGCNACTANTATCCTAAANATANNATTATNGTTNTGCTTAAGCCATTATATANAATTNNAGAGGNAGGAACTTACTAGTGGGCTACCTATAGCAAGTACTATAAAGAGAAGCTTTTAATAACTACTTCTATATTTAATCCCTACTTCCTTATTATAACCACAGGAACCCTATTCGGAATTGTTAGTATATAAACTAATAATATAATTATCTTAGGAGATAACTAATTCTTAGCTCTTAAAGAGGATAAGCTAGTAAAGGTAAATCTTATAGCAAAGCCAAAGGAAAGGCTTAATTTAATAATGTTGGGAATAAAGGCAAGCGGTCATCACGTGTCGCCGCGGCACTAGCGTGGTAAGGAACCTTAAGTTCCTTACCCTCCCCCTTTCTTCTTAGAAGAGAACAAGCTTTATTAACCAATATCACTATAACCCTACTTAAGTAGTTATTATTAGTAAGTCACCCTATATAACCAACACTAATTAGTGGTTGAATATATAGTTAACTATAGAGCAGCTAGGTTTTCAAATAGAAGAGACAGTCTCGTATAGGGGTGCTATATGCGCTTATATAGAATAGATCCCGGCAATACTATACTACCTTAAACTTACGGAAAACTAGTAATAGAAGTATTACTAAGTACTAGGAGATACCAAGTTACGTTTATTACGTAGAATAACCGCGTTTACGAAGATTTAGTTAAGTACTTTAGGTTAAAAGTGTTACTAAACCTAGGGTCCTAAGTTAACGTCCAAAACGCGTTAAATAATATCTTAAATTGCCTACCTCTTAACAGCAAACCTATAAGATCCTACAAAACCGAAAATCCTACCTACCTTTAACGTACGACACCCCGTTAATTCTATACCTATTATAGCGTTAACCTACCTAAAGAAGTATAAGGAAGATATTAACCTAAAGATATAGAATAAAGCTATAATTAACCTTGTAAACGCTAATGAACAAGACTTAAATGGATTTTTATTACACTATATAGTATATTATAAGGACAGTAAATACAATAATACCGCGCTATAGGAATGTATAAAGGAGGACTTTATTAGATAAACAAAGGAAATATAGGCCCCTATAAACAAGGATATTATATAGGACTTCCGTAACTTCCTTTAGGAGAATAAAGTATTTGTCCCTAAGGACGGGGGTACTATTAGAGATAATATTTAGGAGCAGGTTATTAACGTAAAAGAAAAGCACGAATGGACTCTATAAGAGATTAAGCACTAACTACGCACTATAAGAAAGCTTAACTTATAATAGAACCTAAGCAATATACCTCTAAAGACGAACCTACCTCCGCCTTTAACTCCTCTATATCTAATTTAACCCGTAACCTTAACGTTAGATACTATACCCTAACGAGAGCAGGCATAGGATCCCATTACTTCGCGATTTAATAACCTTTAGACTCTACTAACCAGACCTACGTCCCCACTGCAGCCTGCAATATAACCCCTACCTCCTCTATCTTAATCTTAAATTAGAGGCAGTTTAAAATTGCTTATAGAGCTTACGAAGCTCTATTCGGATTAAGAGAAGAAGTTTAGTAGGGAATTATATAATATTCTTAATTCAAAACTACGTATCTTTTATAACTATTACTAAAAGGTGGGAATAGAGTCTAATTAATACCACAACGCCTATTCCGTTATGCTTAAGGGCCGAGCTAGTACCTTCTATTATAATTGTTTGGTAGGAAAAGGATATAATTTTAACCATATAATATATAAGTTAAGATACTACTTTAAAATAGAAGAAAATAAGTAGCAGTATATATTAGAATAGAGAGAGACTACCTTTTTAAGGATTATTGCTACAAACCTAGGTGTCCCTCGGCTTAATTATCTTTAAAAGCTCTTTAATTAACTTTAGATAATTTAGCGTGGATTATCCAAATCATATTAAGAGGACTTTAGCCTACGTAATTAAGTTATTAGCGTATACTAAGGTGTTAAAGAATATAACCTTACTCTCTTTAATCCTATAAATACTTATAAAGGAATATATGCTTAATTAAGATCTTCTATTAGCACCGCTCTATACTCTTAAAAAGTATAGCAATTTAACGCCTAACTCTAACCTACTTTAATTAACCCGCCTGACTAATATAATTATAACTAAACTAATCGAATATATAGTGGCCGGGGTAGGCAATACGGTAGAGGGTATAATTAATAACTATAAGGTAAAAGTAGAGGTCCTTATAGAGGTTTATTTTAAAGTAATTACTAAAAAAAGTGCTACGTTTATAAAAAACTAAATTGCTAGTTAACTAGGCATTCTCTTAATAAGTAAAAGAAGGTATATAATAAGTTTCGCCAGAGTATAAGAAATATTAGAAATTGTAAGGTTACTACGGCCTACTTTTAAAGCTTCCTAGTTTAATATAAAGGCGTAAAAGATCTTAAGGGTAAGGTTAATAAGGCCGAATAGCTCCTTATAGATATAGAAATTGAGGAGTACTTACCTAACCAATACTTTACTAAGTATAGTGAGGTAAATAGTATACAAATCGTTACTATTCTTAATAACCAATCTACGCTCTATTTTACTACAAAGTTAAATATCTTTAATAAGCTAAGGGAGAATTCCGCGTTCTCCTTTAATAATAGATACTCGGCGAATATCTTCTATAGTATTATACCAGATACTAGAGCTGCAGGAGTATCTATAGTAGAAAAACCTTAAGTTTGAGCCCTTTAGCAGCTTAATAGCTCTATTTAGATTAACTATTTAACGGTAGGCTAACACATGATTCGTTTTAGCAAGGGTACTATAATCTCTTTTAGCACAATTAGGGTCTAAACCCCCTTAGGGTATATTACCTTTTACGTCGTTTCTATAAATACCCCGTTTCTATTTTACATTAAAGATATAGATAAATTAGGCGTTAAGCTTAATAACCTTAAGAATGTACTTATTTAGGAAGATAATTAAGTGCCCGTTATACGCAAGTAGGGTTACCCTTAGTTGCTCCTTTATTAACTAGAAAAGAGTATTGCTTAAAGCCACCTAACTAAATTAGAGTTACGTTAACTATACCATTATTTTAGCCACCTATTCGTTTATTAATTGCTTAGGGTTCTTTAGCGAGTAGGCCATAAAGTTAAGGTTAAGGCAATTAAGCATTTTATAAAGTACTGCTATTACTACTAAATAAACTAGAAGTCCCCTAGCCGATTTAAGTTTACCCTTAAAGATAACTATAACTTTAACTTCTATATTATTATTAACGTTATATATCTTAGCGGCAAGCTAGTACTCTAAGTCGTTAACTTCTTAACCTCTTTCTAAGCCGCACGATTCTTAAAGGATATATCAGCTAAGAACGTATAGGATACCCTTTAATTATACTAGATTAATATCTACTTAGGACCCCCTAATTAAATCGTTTATAATATAGGAAAGAACTTCTTATCTATAGAGTTTTAATAATAGATAAAGGTAATGGCAATTAAGGTTAAGGAAGTCCCTATTAAGGTATATAATAGCGTTAGAAAAGTAAAGTAATATTACACGCTATTACGCCGCGTATATAAGATTATCTCTTTAGAACTAGAGGACGCTAGCGAAGAACTTACCTTATAAATAGCTATTAAAGCTATTAACAATTCCGCTAGCCCAGATGGACTTATACCTACGTTACTAGTCTTTAGCGCCTACCCTTAAATAACTAACGATTCTCCACTATCTCCCTTTATCGTGTAATAAGCTAAGGCTATTCGCAAGGCAATAAAGGAGGTGCGACGTCTCTACGCCATATGCTAGGTTAACAACGCACTAGGAATAAGAAATAGCCTAAACACCTTAACTACGCTTAATCTGCCACTCTAGTCTAAGGTACGCGTATAGTGTAAAAAGGGAGGGTGGTTAGGCCTATATTAACTTATTATAATTAATAGTTAAACTTATACTATTTAGATGCCTTATAAACCCACTTAATTCCATTTAACTGTTATTAAGCCTTACTATAAAGATAATAGTTCTAAGCCTTTGTAGGATGCCCTAAAAGAGGCCCTAGAGGAGAACTACGATTAATATACTCTAGAAGGCGACTACAATTCTAATATAATTGTAGTAGATGCGCCGCAACTATAACGCGGTAGAGGTCGCCTAAAGGGATTACGAAATTACTAACATCTTATTAATTTTAAAGAGTAATTTATTGCCGCTATTAAGAATAGAGTTAAGCTATTAATGGCCTTTATAATAGCTAAGGAGAAGGCTGACTTTAAACTTATAAAATAGCTCTAAAAGGAAGGTTGTATTATAACTTTAGGAGCTCCTTTCCAAGTATCTAATAAGTAGGAGATTAATAGTCTTATTATAAAAGGAGTCTTTAAATTTAAGAAGTATAACCCTACTAAGTTTAATAAAGTTTGTATCTTTAAGTTAAGGATAGTTAATAAGATTAAGGGCAAAGCTACTAACGCCCTATTTAAGAAATTAAGGCTTATTATTTAAGGTTACAACGATAATAGTAAAGAGATAATTTTTATATAATCTCCTATAATTTAATAAGCTAGTTAGCAAGTCATTGTTATATTAGCTCCCTCCTTAATAAAGAACGGAATAGTAGTTTATTTATGAGATATTACTTAAGCCTACACCCAATTAGAGACGCACCTTTAGCGCTTAATATTGGCATACCTTCTGGAGCAAATTCGCCACTAGTATCCTAAAGATACGATTATAGTTATGCTTAAGCCATTATATGGAATTATAAAGGCAGGAACTTATTAATAGGCTACCTATAGTAAGCACCATAAAGAGAAGCTTTTAATAACTACTTCTATATTTAATCCCTGCTTCCTTATTACAACTATAGGAACCCTATTTAGAATTGTTAGTATATAAACTAATAATATAATTATCTTAGGAGACGACTAATTCTTAGCTCTTAAAGAAGATAAGCTAGTAAAGGCAAATCTTATGGCAAAGCCAAAGGAAAGACTTAATTTAATAACACCATTACTCTTTAATAGATGTATCCTCTCCCTAAATAAGGATCTTATTACTTTGCGCCAGAAAGGTTAAGGCAAGAAGATTAATGTTATTAACGTTAATTCTCTAAAGCAAGGATATGTAGAGTAACGCGCTTATGGAGCTTATATTGCTTTTATCTATTAACCTAAGGCTTCCTTTAATCTCTCTATTGCCGCTTAACATTAGAAACCAACTAAAGATAATATTCTTAACCTAAATAAGCGCCTTTCCTAGCAAATAAACCATCTTAATTAAGGACTACTCTATATACCTATTAATCTTCCTACCACTAAGCTCTTTATATTTATTAATAGATCGTTTATAAACAATAAAGATTTTAGCTCCTAGCTAGGATATAAAATTATTATCGCAAACGAATCTACCAGAGAGAATAACTTTACAATCTACGGCAATCTTATCTATTAGAGCTTAACTAAAAGCAAGTATATTACTTAAAGCGTTCTAGCGTTAGAGATATATAGAATAGTTAGCGGAGTTAATATAGCAATTACAATTGGAACTACTATTAAGATAATTATAGATTGACTTATACTACCCGCTATCCCTATAATTGTATGCACTGACTTATATTCCCTTTACAAGTGCTTAGTTAAGCTTGGTACCATAAAGGAGAAGCGACTTATAATCGATATTATAGCACTTTAGCAGTCCTATAAGCGTTAAAAACTCTTTAAGATCCAATAGATTAATAGCTAAGATAACCTAGTAGATATAATAACGAAGGCAAACCCAAATAAGGCACTAGAGACGTTCGTTAATACAAATACTCTACGTATACAAATTAAAGGTTAGGTTAAGAGGGAAATTCTAAAAAACTAAGATCTTATAGAACTTCGACCGCCAGTTAAAGTTATCTAATTGGTTAAATTCTTGCTAAGAGCGCCGCGCCTAATTAATTTAGGTGGTAGTGTAGAGTTCTACTAACGCTATTCGTTGAGCTGGCTAATTAGGATTTTCCATCCCCGGGATAGAAAATCGCTATTAGCTCGGCTAAGAGCGGTAAGCGGAACTAACATCTTCGCGCGAACCCGTATATCTACCTACGCTACTTCTTCTTCTTCTTCTTCTTCTTCCCTTTAGCTTTATCTCTTTATATAATAGCAATCTATAAGTATATATAGATGGCAACTATAAAAGAAGAGTTGCTAGTATTGGGAATAAAGGCAAGCGGTCGTCACGTATCGCCGCGGCACTAGTATAGTAAGGAACCTTAAGTTCTTTACCCTCCCCCTTTCTTCTTAGAAGAGAACAAGCTTTATTAACTAATATTACTATAACCCTACTCGAGTAGTCGTTATTGGTGAGTCACCCTATATGACCAACAAATAACACTATTACTTTTTAATAGATGTATCCTCTCCCTAAATAAGGATTTTATTGCTTTGCGCCAGAAGGGTTAAGGTAAAAAGATTAACGTTATTAATATTAATTTTCTAAAGTAAGGATATATGGAGTAACGCGCTTATAAAGCTTATATTACTTCTACCTATTAACCTAAGGCTTTATTTAATCTCTCCGTTGCCGCCTAACACTAAGAACTAACTAAGGATAACGTTCTTGCCCTAAATAAATATCTTTTTTAGTAAATAAACCATCTTAATCGGGGACTACTCTATATGCCTATTAATCTTCCTACCGCTAAGCTCTTTATATTTATTAATAGATCGTTTATAAATAATAAAGATTTTAGCTCCTAATTAAGATATAAGATTATTATCGCAAACGAATTTACGGGAAAGAATAACTTTACAATCTATAGCAATCTTATCTATTAGAGCTTAACTAAGAGTAAGCGCATTACCTAAAGTATTTTAGCGTTAGAGATATATAGAATAGTTAGTGGAGTTAATATAGTAATTGTAATTGGAACTACCCTAAAGATAATTATAGATTAACTCGAACTTCCTATTATCCCTATAATTATATACACCAACTTATATTCCCTCTATAAGTATTTAGTTAAGCTTAATACTATAAAGGAGAAGCGCCTTATAATTAATATTATAGCACTTTAGCAATCCTACAAGCGTTAAAAACTCTTTAAGATTTAATAGATTAATAGCTAAAATAACCTAGTAGATGTAATAATAAAGGCGAACCCAAATAAGGCATTAGAGACGTTTATTAACATAAATACTCTATATATACGAGTTAAAGGTTAGGTTAAAAGGGAGTCCCTAGAAATTTCTTAGTTATATAAGGTCTTAAGATATCTAGGAACTTTAACTAGCGGTTAAAGTCATCTAATTAGTTAGATTCTCTTACTAAGACTTTTTGGAAGGGGGGATTCTATAGACCCTAACTTAACCTAGCCAATTAGGATTTTCCATCCCCGGGATAGAAAATCGCTATTAGCTCGCTTACTACTAGCGCCTTAGCGGCCCTCCGAATAAGATACCTACCTACAACTCCTAAGTAAGAGAGCTACGTGCTAAGAGGCAAATTTTGGGACAGCGAGACTTATATTGCAATAGCAATAGTAAATAAGGAGGATTTATATTTGTTACGATAGTTAAGCAGTATTTGTCTATAGATGGCAACTATAAAAGAAGAGTTGTTAGTATTGGGAATGAGGTAAGTTACCGTCACATGTCGCCGCGGCACTAACGTGGTGAGGAGCCTTACGTTCCTTGCCCTTCCTCATTCTAATTAATAAAAGCTTTATTAACCAATATTACTATAACCCTACTTAAGTAGTCGTTATTAGTAAGTCACTCTATATAACTAACAATTTCTTTTACTAATATTATATAACTTATTTTAATAGGTAAGGGGTAGAATTAGCTACTAATATTCTATAGGTCTGCTTAGCCCGCGCCTAGAAAAAACCTCTTTACTAATATTTTAATTTTTCCTTATTATTATTTATATACTAGTCCTATTCTATTTAGTAAAGGTATAAGTAGATAAAAGCTACCTAGCCCGTCTTTCTAGCAGCTTGTCTATTTACTTTAATTAATACTAAAGTCTCGTTATATATATAGTTTAGTAGGGCTTTGAAGGTAATTTCTATTAGGAATTAGCGCTAGTTATTTTACCCTCCCTTTATATTATCATCTTAGGCCTATTCTTTAGGGTCTTATAGCTCTATTAGTAATAGGCTTTTATTTAATATAAATATACTATTGCCCGTTGCCCTTTTTACGCCCTATACAGTAGCTAGGGCCGTCTTTAGCGACTACTATTGTATAGTAGGCGTATATTCTAGGCTTAGGTCTTTAAGTAGTATTCTTCTAAGTAGTTACTTATAATCCTTTAAATTACCTCTAGTAATACCTAGGGTATAGCTAACTAGCCTTTAATAACTTTCTAGGTATACTTTTTTTAAGTTAAATTTCATAGTAACGTATCTCTAGCGAGTTTGTTACGCTAGTACGGCGATATTAAGTATTATCTGTATAGGTATTAGTCTAAGTATAATTCATATATTATATCACCTTCTAGTCTATAAAGCGCTAGTTAGTTTATAAGTATTTCTTCTATAAATATAAAGTCGATTAGACTCTTTTAGGTTCCTCTTTTCTAGGTAGGCTTACCTATTAAGGTAGTTAAAGTAAGGCCCTACGTTTTAAGCTTTACTTAGTAGGTAAGTCGCCTATACTTTAGCTATAGCCTACTATTCTTACTACACTATATAGTATACGTTAAAATTTCCTAGGACTATTACCTTGCCTTTTACTATATTAATATTATATTAGAATAGTCCCTATATTGCAATTTAGGGTTATTATCCCTTAGGTTATAAACGTTAATTTAGCTTCCTATTAGTTGCTTCTTATAGTTTACCTATATTAGGGCTAATAGTATAGTAGCTCTATACCTATATATTAATGCATTAACTAAGTAGCTAAGTTTAGTTTAAATAAAAGGTAGTATCCTTTTATTTAGTATATTTTGCGTAGTTATTTATTATATACCGGTTCCTATAGGGCTATTTTCTAATACTCTTTTAAGTCTAGGCTATTAAATAAAAGATGTATTACTTTATAGTTTAAGTATCCGTAGTTATATTATACTAATATTAATCTTTTTTATAGTATTAGTTAGTCTAGTAACTTATAGGTATCTTCTATTCGCCTTTAGGGCGTCTTATTAAGGACTATTACAATTAAAAATTTTTACTAGAGTAGGCTTTTAGTAGTATTAGTACTACCTTATAGGCGTCCTATACTCTCCTTTACTACTAGCTAGGTAAAGGGTGCCCCTATTAGGGTTAGTACCCTAAATCTCTTTCTTTATATAACTATTTAACCGCTATTACTTACCCTACTTAGCCCTTTCCCCTTATATATATTTCCCTATAGCGTAGTTATAAGTTAGTATAATTAATATATTCTATAAGAGACTTCTATANATTCTAAGAAATAAAGGCCTACTAGATTAGATAATTAAGTTTATTTAAGCTTTTCTAAGAGGGTATACTATAAAAATTATAATTAAAGGCTATAAAAGCGAATTAATACTAATACCTATAGGTATCTTATAGGCTATCGAAATCGGACTCTATACCTATACGCGGTGACAGCTACAAACCTAGTCTTTAAAGTTTAGATCTAAAGCTAACGCAGAGACGTTATATAGCGTGTGGATAGGACCTAGTAGTAGTTATAGGCGTTAAGGGCGGTAGTAAAAAGTTTTTAGATAGTGAGATCTTAAAAACCACTACTATTGGCCCTCTACAATATAATAACTACTATATTATTCTCCTATCTAAGGCACCTATACGATCCAATATAGATATATAGCATTTAATAGCATCCCCTAACCCCCAATAGAAAGCATTAACGACCTCTTATATTAATAAATAAGTAAACGCGGAGTAAATAAACAAACGAGCAAATATACGGCCCCTCTTAACCCCTAAAGCAATCGCCCACGGAGTATGTAGTTACTCGCCGTTTTTAACTACTAAATACTACCTAGCAGCCTAGATTGCGACCTACGGTTTTCCCTATCTCCTTTTAACGGAGTAGTGCCCTTAGAAAGGGCCTAGCTAGGGCCTAGGTATAAAAGATACCTAAATACACAATATATCCCGCTCGCTTATTAGTATTACGGTAGTTAGAACAGATAAATCCCCCTTATACCTTCGATGGCTCTAGGGGGGGGGGAGGCAAGGCGTATATGGCAATAGTCTATAAGAGATAGTATATAGGGGATAGGCAAGATATGGAATAAGATAATAAGATATAGTAATTAATTAGCAGGGCCTAGCTAGGACGTAGTGAACCCCAGCTTTAATAAGCTAGAGAAGGAAGCAGTAGTTTCTAAAGAGTTCAAAACATCTAAGGAGGAGGACGTGCTATAGGCCCGTAGGGCCACTACTATGTATAAATATGGCAATTCGGGGTTTTTTATCCTACTAAGGTAGCTTATAGGGTTTTTCCTTCCCCTAACTACAGGGTTTTCTTTATATAAATTATAAGTTTTCCCCCTATAACGGAGTAGTCTGCGTAGGCCAGTAGGATCCGTATTAGACGTTAATTAAAGAATTACTACTACTATAGGTATCTTATAGAGATTACCCCTGTTTCTAATTCTAATTCTTTTCTTTATATCTAAACTACTAGAGATATATAATAATAGCTAAGATATAATATAAATCTAATTATATAGGGAAATATAGTAGTAGAAAACTATACTAGACTAAACTAGGTATATAATAGGTATATTATATAAGTAAAATAATACGGCGCTAAATTCGTACTAGATAAATACTAGCTTCTCTACTTTATAAGGAAAAGGAGGGTAAGTAGTAACCTAGCCTTAATAGTAAATATTTAAGGCTATAAAGTAAAACTAGAAGCTACCCTTAAGGTCCTAGGGGTTTAGGTAAACCCTAGGTTAAACTAGAATAAGTATATATTATAGACTACTTATAGGGAAGCAGTAGTATTTTTAGTAGTATTATAAATTACTACTTTAATATAGGGACCCTCTTTTAAATATATACGCCTACTATATATAATAGTAGTAAGGCTAATAATACTATACAGCTTATAGATCTAGGGCCTAGAGCTTAGCAGTAAGGTACTAATAAAAATCTCTTTAGCGCCGCTAGCTAAGCTATAAAACTAGTACCTATATAGAACTATAGGGGCCTATAGAAGAATACTACGCGCTATACTAGAATGTAAAGCATAAGTTATACTACTAGACTTATATATTATTAAACGGTTAATTAAGGATAAGAACTCTATCTATTAAAGAGGGCTTTAGAAGCTCTTTATATATATTAGGTAGGTCTAGATAAGTAAGTCAAAATAGGTAATAGAAATAGGTAATAAGACATTTAATAAAACATTTAGTTATAAGTTAAGGGACAACTAAGATATAGTTNGTATAGACGATCTAGGTTGTNAGATAGTAGTATAATAGTAGTAAAGAAAGTCCAATCCAGGTCGATATATATTAACTTAACTACTATATAGAGAGTAGTTATAGTATAAGACTACCTAGTAAAAGAAAATATATAAGGAACNAGAGATATATATAAAGCAATAGCCCCTTAAAGGGGCGATACGCCTAAATATACTAGTTAGGAAGCCCTCTACCTATAAGTAATAGAGAGAGAAAAAGAATATAAAAATTATTAGCTTACTAAGTAGAGACCTAGCGCTATACTAATAGAGCGCTATAATAGTAATAGAGGATAGGGGTTTACTAATATAAATAGAGATTTACTATACTACTTATAAGATAGGCAGATCTTAAATAGAAGTAATAATAGAAAAAGGTAGTAAAAATATATAACGCAGCTATATAAAATACCCTATAGTTAATACTAACTCTCTCCCTATATAAAGGACTAATAAAGGTAAAATCTATAGCCGCCTTTCTACTATAGATAAAGGTCTTAGGATAAATATATAGCTAGTATCTATATTCTAAATATCTTACCTAATATATATACGGGTGGCCTATTTATTAGTATAACTATATACTACTATTCTACAGTTACCGCTTAGTAAGGAACTAGCTACTTACTAATATAGGTATAAATAATATTACTTAGATACTCTTTATAAGTAGGGGCTTATAGGTAGTAGTAAAATAGCTTATAGGTAGTAGTGAAATGGCTTATAGGTAAAGGAATTCTTTAGTAGTTTTAAATAGCATATAAGATCTAATAGGAGGACATTAAATAATACGCCCTATTCTAGCCCCTTAAGGACTAAATACCCCCGCCTAGCTATAGGCGGCTTACTAGCGAATTACTAGACCCTCCTACTACCCCCTTTAGATCTTCTAATATACCTAGAAAGTATAGTATATAAGGTAGACTAGAAGATATAAAGATATACTAGCTAGGCGAAGATNGAACGAGTAGGACTAGCTAAAAGGAAATACTTAGGGTTTTCCCCTTATAGGCTTTTTCCTATATAGACTTAAAAAGGGACTAAATTGGGTAATAAATAGAATTAATAATAATAATTATATAGGCGGTTATATAGCTAATTATAGAACCTTCCTAGTATATTAGTGCTGTATATTAGTAGAGCTTTAAAGCTCTATATAAGGTTTTAAGTAGAGCTTTAAGTAGAGCCTTATATAGAGCTTCGAGTAGAGCCTTATATAAAGCTTTAAGCAGAGCCTCGTGTAGAGCTTCGTATAGAGCTTCGTACAGAGCTTTGTGTAGAGCTTTGTGCAGAGCTTTATATAGAGCTTCGACTAGAGCTTTAACTAAAGCCTTAACTAGAGCCTCGACTAAAGCTTTAACTAGAGCTTTAACTAGAGCTTTAACTAGAGCTTCGACTAGAGCTTTAACCAGACCCTTAAGCAGAGCTTTAACTAGACCCTTAAGTAGAGCTTTGACCAGACCCTTAAGTAGAGCTTCGACTAGACCCTTGACCGGAGCTTTGACTAGAGCTTCGACCCTTAACCAGAGCTTTAACTAGAGCTTTAACTAGACCCTTGACTAGAGCTTTAACTAAAGCTTTGACTAGAGCTTTGACCAGAGCTTTGACTAGAGCTTTAACTAGAGCTTTGACTAGAGCTTTAACTAGAGCTTTGACTAGAGCTTCGACTAGAGCTTTGACTAGAGCTTCGACTAGAGCTTCGACTAGAGCTTCGACTAGAGCTTTGACTAGAGCTTTGACCGGAGCTTTAAGCAGAGCCTTATGCAGAGCTTTATGTAGAGCTTTATATAGAGTTTATATTTGTGTAGGCGTTTATACAGACGTCGTATAGGCTTCGTGCAGGCTTTATATAGGCTTTTGTATAGGCTTTTATATAGGCGTTTATATAGGTAGCGGAAGAGCAATAAAGCAGGTAATAAGGCCTAGAGTTAATCTAGATACAATACATTAGCTATTTAGGTATTTATCTACTATAAATATTAATATAGGAGGTTAAATGTTAAGGATTGGTAATAGTTAATAGCTCTGGCTAAATATTTACTATTTTAGTAATAATATTTAAGGTAAAATATAGCAATAACCATAACGCCGGTTATAATAATTTTGGTAGCATTAGAATCGCCTTATAAAGCTCTAGAATATAACGTTAGCCGATTATCTATAAAGGCGTTAGTTTATTATTAATTAATAGTAATAAAGTTTTAAGCAGAGCTTTAAAGGGGAGATTTGCTTATTTAAGGCGAAATATAGTAGTAACTACTAGGCCGTTCGCAATAATTTTAGTAGTATTAGAATTGCCCTATAAAGTTCTAGAACATAACGTTGGCCGATTATTTATAAAGGCGTTAGTTCGTTATTAATTAATAGCTAAAGGATTTAGTATAGCGCGCGAGTTTATATAAGAATTATATATAAATTAGCGCGAGGGACTAACAAATTTCCAAACCGTATACCAGACGACAACAATATAAGATGATTAATCTGTTATGTAAGCAGCTTATAATTAGTTAATCGTCTAGGACCGAGATAACACCGTGCATATAAAAATACTAAAATCGTCAAATTTCTAATATACATAATTTAATTAAAATAGGGTTAATTAAGGCCGCTCTTAATGTATTAAAATCGTAGAAGTTTTCTAATTACACCCAAACTAAACCTATAGAGGTAGAGCCTATAAGTTTTGCGACGTATAGCTATTACAACATTAGATTGGTTAACGATAAATATCTAGGCACTTACGTAATCTAGTCACTCTAGTATACTTACCTTATTCCTCCACGTCTCTCCTTTGTTAATGTCTAATGCTTCTTCTAAGTTATCTAACACCCTTCTCGCCCCTCTTGTTGTCCGCCTCTCCCTATTAGCTAACTCAATTTGCGCCGACTACAACTGCTCTAATTATCACGATGGAACCGCTTGTTGCTACGACAGCTACCTTAATCGACAATAACATATACATCCCCGTAACTTTGAAAAATATTAAAGTAAATGCTAAAAGGCTAAATGGAAATCTAAGACCCGCGGAGCTATTAGTCTTATAGAGCCGCCTTAAATTTCTCTAGGTATAGTCTAAGTCTGAGTTAAAGAACCCTACCACGTGATAGCGCTATTAACGCAGTCGTAAAGTATATAAGGAGGTCTAGGATATAGACGGCCACCTATTTCTTGCTATAACATTATCTATTACGCCGATAGAATGTAGCTAGACGAAATTCTAGGTAGTGGTGGATTATTTACGCAGTGTTAAGAATTATAGGGGATACCGCTTTACGCTGGAGCAGTTAACTAAAAAAGCTCTATAATCCACGGCTAGTAATAACGGCTTTACTAATAATGATTATTTCCGTCGTCTTATGGAGGTCTTATCCTGTGGTTCGTAGCGTCTATATCAGTTTCATTTACTAGGCTAACGTTACGAAAAGAAGATTAGGAAGCCTATAGACTGAAAACGCAACCTAAACTAGAAACGCAACCTAAACTGCGTAAGAAAGATACCTTCTGCAGTTTATAAAAGACTAACGACGTACAGCGAATATAAAATTTGCCTTCTCCCAAGTACCACTAGAGAAACTTGACTTCCTACCTAGATTGGTTCGAGAAGTAGTAACTAGCAGCAACAAATTCACTAAGGAGAGAAGCCGGCTAGAACTAGGGACCACGTGCGTAAATATATTTATACGACTGAGAGACTAGGACGGAAGTATTATAATAACTGCTGGGACGAGAACACTCCACGCTATCCGTTCTTACTATAACCTAACGATATTTAGGCTAGGCTGCCTAGTGTGCAGCTAATCTAAATAGACGAAGATCCGGCGGTAAGCACAATATTGCTATACCCTTGGCATATACTGACCTATAGGATAGCGCCGGCAATTAATGCCCACAATAACGAAGACCGTGCGTTGTAGGTGTTTATATAATGTTAAGTATATACTAATAAGACGCAGGTGTCCCAAATCCGCCGACTTATGTAAGCTCCGTCAACTCGCTCGTGTATATTAAGTCTAATACCTGCCCATGTATTGCCGATGCTGAAAATCCATAGTTGCGATATTGATGTAAATAGAGGATAGATGTGTAGTATGGTCTTCTAGGATCAAACGACTATGAGCATAGACGTTGTATATGCTAATAATATATACTAACGTAACAATACAGCTACGACGCCATATGCGAAGCTAGCACCCCGGCGCTAGTAGGACTTATTTATTCCATATGTACAGTATATGCTAAAAATCATAGTCGCCAATTTAGACCGCGATAACATTACCTAGGCAGAGCTTATTGCCGGCGAGAAGTAGGTACCTGGCACACCCTAAGTATATACTGTACTAATATAATAGGTAGTGCCTTAAAGCTCTAGGTGCTCTATAGAGGATAGCGAAATGCTTACTACCTTAATGCACTAGGGTACGCTTAGTATATACAATATTAGCACCAACAATATGCTAATAATGTATAGATACAGCTCTGATGCTTCTAAGATTGGGTTATACTGCGACTTCCTAAAGTAATATATATAAGCGAAATATTCCTAGTATATGCCCAGACTAACCTTTAGCGCGATAGATACCACCTTTTAAGCCAACTATAGTTCCGAGTTTCACCGCCGTATAAGTTGAGCATATATAGAAATCCTACTAACAATCTTTCTATTTCTTTTATTATTATACTAATCCAATATTCGTTGCTATAGTCAGATTTACCAACAAGTTAGAAGGTGTTAAAGCAAAGGCTGGTTTTGGGACCTTCGCCACCTAATACGCTAGTAAATACTCGAGCCTCCTATACAAACGTTTGCACTTAGTAGAGACGTCCTATAATACGCGCTTCTATTAAGAGAGCACCTCTATATAGGTAAAGGAGGTGATATTGCGTTCCGAGCAACCCCGCTGCCTCTATTTCTAAGGTATATATTGTTTTTGTATTTTCTATAGGATGTCTCTTAGGGCGAGCTGTATCCCTAGCTCTAACGGCTAGTAACAGACAGTTAGGTCATTAAATTGCCTAGGCATAATGCTCTGCGGGTATATATTTACGGAGTGCAGGTAGTATATAGATATATATATCCTAAGTCGCTATGATAGTAAGAACTTTCAACTACGTGCCAGAACGCCATGGTTATCCCAGGACAAACAGCGCCAAATTATGCGACATATACCTACCTAGCAGCCTCCCTATTTATAGCCTATAGCTTAATGCCATCCTAGTAATCACCTACTATCTTGTTGCTAAGCACGCCGTTGATTACGTTTTCGTTTTTTTAGTATTTGCTTTTAGCCATAAGAAACTCTAGGTATTAGATTTTCTCGATTAGCAATTCCCCATTATCCTTAAAGGGTACTAGCTACTCCTTTAACGTTCCCTTAAACAGCTTAATACCAAGAACGAAAACAACAAGCACGAAATGCTAAGCTCAATTGTTAGTTATGGCGCCTCAAGCCGAATAAATTGACTCGCTTAGGGCTATAGGCAACCTACCAGGCCAAACACAGCGAGAACCTCTGCCGCCGTTACGGTCGTGTCCCACCACAGCGCACTGCTAAAGATAAAGATGACGAGAATCCCTATAACGGCGAAGATAGCGATGCCGGGCTGCGCCAGCATTAAATAGTTCTTGGCCATCTCTTTATAGCCATCGGTATTCCTACAATACTTTTCGTATCCGTTATCTTTAAGTACCTTAGTGTATTTGTCCGTCCTATACAAAGTGACCAGTGTAAGTGATGCTGAGAGCCGATCTTATAGTTTTTTTCTATATAAGGATGTGCTGCGGTCTAGGAGTTACTAACCAGTATTTATACTATAAGAATGCCACTATTAGCGCAAGCCAGACCAGGAGGTACGAGATACTAGATAATAGGGACAACACTTATAGAACCTGGAGAGAAAAGTAAGCATTTCTACTATAGGTTGTAAGCTTTGCAAGCACGTACCCTTTCGGTAGACGGCACTAGCTGTAGGAAAGGGATCTAACAGAAGATAAAGAAAGTAAATAAAATGGTCCAAATCGGAGCTTTACTTAATACTATTAGAGGGCTAAGCTTCTTAAACCACCTAGACACTCTACTCCCTCCCTGAAGGTTATAGGTCAAGCCCTAAAGTATACGGCTAGAGTAGTAAATCGCGCTATTTACGGCGCTTAGGACGCTAAATATTAAGCACCCGTTAACAAATCCGGCGAGATTGGGGCTGAGACTCTCTATAGCGATTAGTGTCGGGCTGGTTTCGTTAGAACTTATTACGTTACGTCCTTATACGGTGTTGCCGAAAATAAAAGGTAGCCGCTAATCCTGCCACCAAACTGAGACGACAATGGCGAGGGTGACGAGGAAGTATATAAAGTAGATGGCCTAGTAAACAAAGAGGGCCGGGTAGATAATATCGTCGTAGGTTTTAGCTTTAAAGGTTATAACTGCTATACTCTCCACTCCTAAGAAGCCTAAGACAATAGTAGGCACCCTATAGCTAGAAAAAAAAAGTTAGTAAGGCTTTTAATTTACTAATGCGGAATAGGATATAAACCAGAATGCCTTTACTGGGGTCAGAGCATGTTTACTATTATAAATGGTGCCTATACAGATATCTGCCACGTTCTATCAGCCAGGGGTTGTTTATAATCATATTAGTCGACCTATATCCGTATTTACCGTCTGTTATATTATATTAGAATCTGCCAATGAGCAGTATAGCCGATTTAATAGTTATAAGGAGCTACTTACCCTGTCACGAAACTGCGAACATAATATAGGACACGGCCAATAGGAGCACTGTCTTAAGTACCCCGCTAACAGTTTCTGCCCACCCGTATATATATACGGGGAGCAGGTTTAGGCCAACTAGCATATATAGTACTAGGAAATAGAAGATAATGGGTGGCTACGGCGTTTTAAGATCCTAATACTTGACTAGCGCCGCCGCACTTAGCATTTCCTCGGGTATAATGGTTGCCTAATAGTACCAATACATATAGGCATAAGCCTATACGATGTCTTTATCAACCCAGGCCGAGATATATTTAAAAATAGCGTTTAGGACTCTGAAAACCTGGACCATTTCCCTAACTATCTCCCTAACGCACCAACCGATGGCTCCTATTAGAATGATAGCAACTAGTAGCCCTACGGGCCCGGCCGTAGCCAAGACTTGGCCTGCCGTGTTAAATGCTAAAGTGCCGATCACGGCTAATATGATGATAAACTGTACATGGGACGCGACGTTAGTTAGAAGGCACTATTTAACATATTCTAAAGCAAGAGACTTGCGAAAATTTGGAAATGCCGCAGCTTAGGCCTGTTTAATAATGAGTTATACCGTTCTATTTCAAAGCAAATAGAGTATTAGGATAACGTAGCTTACTCTAAGTATTTAGTTTCGTCCTTGTGTTTGGGATTCTTAGCCTTATAGTCTGCGCCAACCGCGTGGCCGTTTAGTTTAGGTAGCGTGGGAGGGTTAGCTGGCGCTGCTTTCCTCTCGACTTTAATCTCTATATTATCCATTTGGTAAGATAATCGCTGACGTGTCTTCGGCTATAAAAAGGCCAGGTAGGTGTTTGGTGGCATATATATCTATTACTCCCCTATTTTGGGCCTTTAATAATATATATACTATATACTATATATACTTAGGGGGCATAAGGCTCCGGTAGCCCGGGTATAAGTCTGCCTAGTAGGGGCGCTATGGCAAGCTATATGAAATTAAGGGCTGCCTCTGGCGGCTATATCACCCTTAGCTAGAGCGTGTTGCGATACGATGATGAGGATATAGACAGCGCCAAGCCAGTGAGGTTCGGGGAAGTGCCGCCTGTACCCTACGCTTATCAGCCTACCGAAATAGGGAGGCACGCTTGGGCGGCGATGGCTTACGCCACTTGAGTAGCTGCGCTAGTAATTCGCTGCACAACTAGTGCGCTGGCCCTGCGCTATCTTAACCCCCACGCGTCCGGGCGTGGCTGTGTAATTATGCAATTGCGGAATTTCCTATCGTCTCGCCTAACTGTATAAAGTCTTGCATTTATTAGACTGTCCTACTTAGTAGCGACGGTCCTATCTCTGTTGCTGGATATGTATATATATGTTACCATATACACGACATTATAGAGCCGCTAGGACTCGCCTTTGGCGCGGCAAGCCTCCTAACTCTCTTTAACACCTATGTGGATATTTTTAAGTACGTTAAGCATAGCCGGAACTTCGGCCAGGAGTACAACCGGCGCCTAGATATGTTTTACATGGAATAGCGCCGACTGGATATATAGGGCGAACGAGTGGCTATCCGTCACGACTCTAGAGTCTGGGCTATTACTAAAAGTGATCTAAATACAGTCTTTGTTTCTTTGCGGCAACTAGAACGGCTATTTAATAATATAAAGGACATCCTTAGGCCTTATAAGATTTAGGATTAGGCGATACAGGATCGTCTAATTAATCCCTCTTAACCCACGCTAGTGAGATCGCTCCAGGCTACATTTAACGAATTTAATATTGTTTGAGATTTCCGGGCATAATAACGATATAGCCAGACAAGCCTGCTTAAGAGGGCTAGGTATGTGCTGAATATTAAGGAGTTCGATAAGCTACTAGGCGATATTACCTTCTTTCTAAACCACCTTATATCTAAGGAGCAATACGTAATCGCCATTAGCAGCAGTCTTAGCAGTAGATATGGCGACCTTTACTAGCGGCGTCAATCTAGTGTCTATAAAGGGCTAGGTCTTTTATACCTACTAGGGATAGCGGATAGTCCTAAGAACTACCAGACTTAAGTCCCAACTATGGCCGGGTTTGTCTCAAAGCCTTCCCTAAAAGGGTATCTCAATCCACTTCAAGCCCCTCTAGGCTTCGATTTAACACCCTACAATCTATTTAACAATTTTGTTAGGAATTTTATTAGGAATTCCGGCTCATTAAGATATTAACCAGAAGCCCTATTAGATAGAGCTCCACTCAAGGCCTCCCTATCGCCGTTAAGAGGGTCTTCATCGAGTAGTTGGCGGGTCTTAAACGATTATCCGGCCGCCTATTAGTGCACGACAACTAGACCAAGACTTGCATTAGTAGATATAGCCTTCACTACACCTCTAAGCTTGGACTAGGCGAGCCGATACTCTGCTACGCAACTACCACTATAACCGAGACGTAGAACCTAGGCTGCGCCAAATTCGGCAGCGTTGCCCTTCTTAAGTCAACTTTATAACAACTTACTTCTAAAGGCCAACTGTCTTTTATCTTCTATTAATGGAACTCAGATTGCCTACCTTACGGCTTCCGGCGTCTACGTCTTTGATACTAGCTCCGCCTCTCCCCACGCTTTACGGCTTAGGGCTCTAGGGACTTATTAACTAAGAGGAGGGACATAGACTAGAGTCGCGATCGTAGGATTGTACCTCGCGGTGTAGGGACCGTCTGCATCGCCTACGGAACTTTTAGTAGGCGGACGCAACCGCACCTTTAAAACAACATACTATGAAGGCAGTATTACTAATAGGCAGGTTCACGTTGCTGCCCAAAGCGACTCCTCTTCTGGCGTGATTTATCTCCCATACTTTGAGTTTTACTTTAGGTATATAACTCCGACTTTTGAGAGCGAAAAGAAAGTTCGTATATCTCGCAGGGGACTTATAGCATTTAATAATAGACACTAGATATTAGTAAGATCTATAGCGTAAGTTATATTTAAACCAACCGCTTTTACTACCGCTTAAAGCCCGCTTTCTGCAAAATAGATAAGATTATGTAAAATCTATCTATTAACTAGTGGCAGTTGTCCGGACAAGAATATCTCCCTTCCGTTCCTAGAGTCAAAACCATAAAGTTCAGACGCGAAGCCACTAAGGCTTCTCGACATTGCGATTAATAAAAGTGGGGATATTCTCTACTACTGGGGAATAGGAATACCCCAAGCTTTCTTAACCTCTTAAAATCTGACGGACCTGACTAAGCCTAACCTTATATCGGCAGCCGCCTATATATATATAAGTCTAGCCTTCCCATAGAGCCTAGAATCTATTATGTAGGCCCTATAAGTACCTAACACGTCTATAGGACCGTGGTCAGAACATATATAAGGCCACGCTATTCCCGTACTACAGACGGAGAGGCTATATCGTCGGCTATTTAAACTGCAAGATCTTCTTCCCCGGCTAGGTCGACAATATTTAAATTAAGGGCATAGTAGAACGCAGGAAATTAAATAAGCTTTAACTAAAAGCGAAAGAGATTTAGGCAGCCTGTGTGCTTAATGACTTCTCTTTAATCGTCCTATAAAATCCAAGGAAATCTAATATAGTCCTATATAAATATCCTATACAAGGTTCCGGAAGCAGAGCCGACATTAAGAAGGGCTAGGAGATCGGACAACTAAGGCTAAGTATAAAGACATCTGGGGTGCTTACGGTTTCTGCATTTAACGACCAGAATGAGGGCGTAATAACTGTTGTCATTTGCGGCTTAAATGGGAGCATTAAGGTAGTAAGGCTAAAGTGGTAGGGGTTACCTACATACCTGTAGATATATTTAGCGTGAGGAAGTGCTTATAATATTAGCCTATATCTGCTGGTTAATTATATATAATATATTAAAGTAACCGATTTAATACCTAGGGTAAGACAATCTGTTTACAAGACTACTACTACCTATTATAGCTTGATTTAATGGGCAGAGGTATATACATTATGTTAAGGCCAGTAAAAAGCAAGACATAAAAGACACTCTTCCTCTCCCTCTTTTATGGATATTACTTAACTTTAAGCCCCAAACACGCCCATAACACCTATTAAGTTTTGTTTTAGAGTTAGCAGTCTAGGAACAAGGTAGTTTTAGATAAATCTTATCGCGATAAGTCTTGGCATACCCCAAATAAATTTTCAGTCGCCTTTTTCTTTATTATTATATAAATATAGCTTTAGAAGTGGAATTAGAAGCTCTTAACTCTATTAATACCTCTAAATTAAAAAATATAAGAGGCCGCTTAGCTCTTTTAATATAGGAGTATACCCGTCCACTAGGTAGTAATAAGCCCGTATAAAATAAAAAAGCCCGTCTTTTATTCTATTATAAACACTATATAGAGTTATACGCTATATAGTTAACTTCTAACTTCTAAAACTACTTAGTGTTAAAGTATAGCATTACAGTTAAGCCTAAAACTAGTTGTATAAAAGAAGTAATATGGGATTAATTAAAAGACCTTTACCTTAAAGCGTTATCTTAAAACAAGACAAAAGAGCTAGATTTAGAAGTACTCTAAGCGGTCCTAAATAAGGAAGTTATCGATAAGGCCCTTATTATATTAATTATTATATAAAACTTACCATTTTAGATAGTTAAATGGCCAGAGTTTCATGTCCTTCTATAGTTAATTAATCCTAAAGTAGATAGCTATATAACTATAGCCTATTTAGTAGTTAGTAAAAAGATCTATAACTTATAGCTATCGCAAAAGGATATTGTATAAAAAAGGCTATAGTCTACACTAATAAGTATTTATCTCTTTATTAATATCTAAACCTCTCTAAATAATTACCTTCTTCTTACGATTTACGGCTATTTTATTAATAGCCAGGAAAAGCTTATAAACGCTCTCCTTAGCCTTTATATAGTAGCCTCTTATAGTAGGGATAAGTAATAAAATACTCTCCTTCTAGTGCTTTAGGACTATAGAATTACGTAAAAGCTAGGTGCCGTTATATCTAATAACTATACTATAAATAATAAGCTCTATTATATAATAAGCAACTAGCTCCTTTAGGAAGAAGGAATTAAATAGAATCCCATCTACTAACGGATCCGCTATTAGGGTTATATTCTTAACCTATTATAAGCCTTTTCGGTACCGTACTATGGGTGGAACTAATTTTTGCCGGCCAAGGTTTCTAACTAAAGGTAGGGTGGAACTATTTATAAAACTATAAGGGAACTATACCCTAAACGAGCTCCGATCTGGATGCAATTTCAGTAGGGCCTGTGGCTATACCTTGGCTACAATCCTACCTATCTAAAAATTCCAAAATCCCACCAATATGCATATATGGTCGCGATATGGTGGAGTGGTCGATTCGGTTTAGATAAAGGGGGGATTAGGGGACGGTTACACCGATCCAACTCGCGTGCGCTAAAATTGCAGTGCCGATAAGAGATAAGGCTGCGATTTGCCGTGCGCCCTAAGTGCGTTAAATAGCGCCGACCGCCNAATTNAAGCCACNTACNAAGCCTTNATCTGNAGATTTTTAGAAAGGCTTTTATAAAATGTCTATATTTACTATATATACCCAATAATACTACTATAATGAAAGAAATTAATCCCACTAACTTAAGGAATAGGTGAGGAAGAAATATCCTTAATAGCTAGCGTAGGATGACGGTTAAATAGCTAGAGTATGTCGGAAAGATCTATTTCCTATAGTTAATTATCACTTATATCTTTAATAGGAAGATAACTATAAGGTAGCTGCCGGCCCGCTAATGCATTTTATATAAAGTCTTCTATTAGTTGACTAAACTTAACGGCGTCTAGGTAAAACTGTTGGATAAGGTTAAGAAATACGTTAAATATACCTAATGAGAGCCGCTCTATAAAAGAATGAGGTATTTTAGATATAGGAATAAGAGTAAAAATGCTAGAACTAAGTGCCTCCTATATATAATACTATNNATNGCCCTTNTAAAGACACTTTNTAAAGTACNGCTATTGCTTATTANATGGAGTAGAGGAGTTNGCNANTAATAAAGAAGGCGTATTTATAGATGGGTAGAGTGCCTTAAAGAGCTGCTGCTTAACTAAAGACGCGTCGCTAATACCTCTACCCTATGTACTTGATCGCGTACGATTTAGGAGTGCTTTCATATTTTGATAGTAATTGTAGAGGTATGTGAGATAATGATGATAGAGAATCTCCTAAAGTATTCCGGTTGCTTTAATACTAGTAATGTTAAAGAAAGCCTTTTGGAAGCCTAATAGCGCTACGTTTATATTTTAGCTACTAGATATAGAAGTAACTAAGGACTGCAATGATGATTAGGGAGGATATGAGGATGACTGGGGACTAGTCTGCTAGTTTAAATCTATGGTGCTATTTTTTCGCTAGTGGGTAAGTATAGCCTTAACGTTCTTAACAGCTTCGCTATTACCAATAGCGCTTGCCCTATAGACCAACGCCGACGCCTTTTGTTTACCTATTCCTATACAGTTAGCCTATTTGGCTAACTAGCTAAGCTTCCTTTTGTTCTCCTGTATATATGCATCTTATATGCTATTCTCTTCCTTAGTTATAAATACCTTTAAGAGCTTATTTTCTAACCTCCTACGCCTATCCCTTTTTTTACGCCTGTTTATATTACTGACCGTTGTAATATACTCTGGGCCTGGTGTAGTTATATGGTCCCGAGTATGCCTAGCAGGCGGTTAAGATGGAGAAGTATTAAATATTAGCCTTGGCCTTTTGCCCCTATAGCGGGTACTCTTGTTGCTTATGTTCTATGGACTGTCGTCTATAATACTGGCCGTGGACTGAAACCGTACTAGGCTACCGTAGTTACTGTTGTCCTTGCTTTGCGGCTGAGAGTCTGGACTGGTGTTGTCTATATTAACCGGTTTAGGTTTAAGTTATGGAAGTACTTTAAGCCTATAGGACCGGCGGATTTACTGTAATGTATCTTTTAGTGACTTTGTAATGAAGAATGAGAGGCTAGGGTTGGTGCTATCGCGTACCTATACTGCGGGCATATTGGTGCTGATAAATAATGCCGGAAGTGAACGTAGAAGGAACGTCTATATCTCTTAAGGCGTTACGCCCGGGGCTAGAATTGATATAGCTATGGTGGTAGGATATTATTAAAGTAGGAAATTGTGTTGAGGAATCGCATTAAGGCTAAGCTTTAGCTATGTGCTTTTATACCTTCCCCCTAAGAACTAAAACTAGAATACTATAAATAGTAATATAAAACTTACTAGGGAGTATTTCCGGAAGCCTTCCTAAAAATGCCCTTGGCTGAAGTTATAATCTATAGTAAGTACACTAAATAGCTATATATAGGGAAATAGTATTTATTAAATATATAGAGAATTTAATCCATCTACTGGAATACTAAATTATTGTCTATACCGCTCCTAATTGTTGATATGCGGTATAGCCTTCTAAAGTCCGCTAATATTTTAGCGGTATCTACTACTGGCTAGATAAAGTTAAACTTTAAGAACTAGTATGCCTTGTTTAAGCTTTGGACTAACTTGTTTGTAAACCTAATAAGTTACCAAATCTCTAGACCCTTAAGTAACCTGTTTTTTACCTAAATATATATTATAACGGGCTCCTCTACTAGCTTATACTGGAAATCTACTAATATATATGCAGAAGTACGAAGAAAATGGCTATATACTGTTGAGATTAATACTTATAGAAGAAATACGCGTGTAAGGGCCGCCTAACTAATACTACTAGACGACTAACTAAATAGACTATACCTAATCCCTAAAAGCAAACCGCCTGTTAAAGGCTATTTTTAAGCCGATACGGCTTAAGCTTTTTTGTTGTTAATATAGCTATAACTAATATAGAGGTGGATAACGTTGCTAAAGCTAGTAACTATGATTTCCTAGCATTTATATATAGCAGTTTTGTCGCCTATAATAAGAAGGAATAAGTAATGAATACCTATATAGACTGCCGAAATGTCTTTAAGATAGACCCTTAGGTAGAATATACTAGGTGGTATAACTACCTTAATACTGCTAAGTTGGAATTACTCCTGGCCTTAATTGATAAACCTAACCCAGATAATAAGTTAACCCTTACTGCGATATAGAACGCTATAGCCGAGCTCTACTAGACCTATAATGAAATTATAGCCTTAAAGGCTGGTATCTTTTTATAGACTAAAGCTATTTAGGACTAGGTATACTAGGACCGATACTAACCCCTCTAATTATACTAAGGTAAGAAGCCCCCTAACAACTACTGTAGACTGTGGTAGATGGTGCTTATATTCTTTAGATGGATATAGCCTATAGTAGATGGAGTTAGCCCTAGATATATACTTAATAACTGATAAAAGCATGCCTGGTTAGCGCTACTGTGTACTATAGAGTGTAGTACTAATACCCCTACTAGGTTATATAAGGGCAATATGCTTAGCCCCTTAGCTAAGGCTTGCCTAGTGTTTTATCTTTTACTTTTGGATTAGAGAGTACGTAGTATTAAGTATAAGAGTCCCTTAGTATATATATTAGCCCTATAGGGTATAATAGTAGTAGGGTAGAAGGAGTGCGGCGTATATATTAAGACACTATTGGCTATAATAAAGCTTAGTTAGTTTATGGTTATATAAGCTGCCCTAATTACTAACGTAGATATTGTCCGTAGCAATGCCTACTAAGATATACTGGAGGGAAGATGCCTGGAGTTATTAACTAAGATAATGGATAAGTTTATAGTGTAAGGGACTAAGGGACTGATGTAGTGGATGCTGGACCTTTAAACCTATAGCCTAAAGGTACACTTCGAAGTAATAATTAAGGGTGAGGTAGAATGGGTTAATAATAAGTTACTCTATAAAACTATTTGTTTTATAATGCCTAAGTTTTATAGTTTTATCTATGGCCTTATTAAAGATGTAGAATGTTTAGTTTACTAAGACCTGTTATTTGATGAATAATATACTAGTACCCTAACCGTGCGGATTAAAGCCCTTTAGGACGACCCTAGTAACTCCGTTCCTGGTTAGAACTTTCTTTAAAACCCCTATAATAAGCATATTTTTTATACCTAGGACTAGCTTGTAAACTATATTACGCTAGATAAATAGCGCTAAGCTATATTTAAATTCTAAGGCCTAGAAGGTAGACCGAATAAGTCCAGTATTAAAACCTATCTTAACTAAGTTAAAGTGCTTTTATATAAGCTTCTAGTGCTTATATATATTGTAGGGGGCTAGCCTGTAAGAGGTACCGAGATATTAAGTATACGCTATAGTAATACCGTTATAGGTAAATATTGAAATATTTTTAGTATTTATAGTATAGTCGCATTCGTACCTTAATACTCTAAGGGCTCCCACTATATTAGACGGTCTAAGGTTATTTACCAATTTATACCTAGCGAGGTTGGGAGATTAGTTGTTCTATACCTTTGGCTTATATTACCATTTTAGCGCGCGCTAGAGTAGATGCTCTGGTTGGAGAATACTATATTATATAAAATGTGGCCGCCTAACGCATAAGGCACTAAATGGAACTCTGGCTGTTTTACTTATACCCTTTAGTAAGAAATAGAGGCTGGCCTAGGATATAGGCTTAATATCTAAATATACCGCCAGGTTGTGATTGCTATTAGTTAAAAGTACCTAAAGACTTAGTCTGTCTTTATTAAGAGTGGTAATAATAGTGGCTTAGAAAAGGATAAGCTAGGATCTTTTGATATAATATATAAAGAGTAGGTAGGCCATACGGCCTAGATAGGCGAGACTGTATATGCGCGTCTTATAGGAGAGTTGGTTGGAACTACTATAAGCAAAAGGCAATAATTCTAAAGATTAAGTACTAAGTGGTATGCCTTTTTAGCCTTTCTCCTATGTGGCGCTGTGAACACTTCCTCTGAATCCTAAAAGCACGTTATACCTATAGATCTAACTGGTAACGCTAAGCGGATAAGATGGTGCGGCCTAAGAACTGTTAATACTATAATATAGTTAAAAGCTATATATAGAGAGCAAGCTGAATTTTGGGGTATGTAATAGATTAGTATCTATATAATCTTGCGTGGGGAAAGTCTAGTAGTTATTGTTATGCTAATAGGCGGTGGTAAGAGTTTGATGTTTATATTACTGGCTGCTTATAATAATATAGGCCTTACTATTGTTATTATTCTGCTACTCTCTCTCCGATAGGATCTTTTACGAAGATGTAAGTTGGCTAGGCTATAGGCTGTAGTATAGGATGGGTGCAGCCCTGCTGACGTAGTATTGATAGTGTTTATAACGCCTAAGGCGGTTAAAGTAGATAGCTTTTAGATATTTATAAATAGAATGCGAGTTATAGGCCGCCTAGTATAAAGACGGGAGTAGTAAGTTTCGCGCGCCTTTGTAACGCTTAGGTCGTCTAGCAGCTATATAAATATAGATAGTGCTCTTAATAGCTACTCTCCCCCCAATAGAAGAGTAGCGGCTTTGGCGTAAGATATACTTTACCGCTGAGAGTGTTAAGTTAATTAGGGTGCTTACTACCAAACGTAATATACGCTACGCTATTATTAATATGGATAAGGAGCCGGTATAGAGCCTAACTATAACCGCTATTAACCGAGCTGCTTAAGTTATTGGCCGCTATATTATGGGTCTACTAGAGCCGTAGGGGAAAGCGATTATATACTGCTACGCGAGATGGATAACTAATAGTCTTAGTAAAAGCCTCTACTGTGTAGCCTACCATTCTGAATTAATTAACTAAGAGGATGTGCTTAAGCGCTTTATTTTTAGTAATAATAGGACCATTGTTGCTACGAGCTTGCTAGGTTTAGGCGTTAACGTACTTAGTGTGGACGCAGTGCTACACCTAGGAGTTTTAAGGTTGGTTAAAGACTATGTCTAAGAGAGCGGGAGAGTAGGCTGTAATAGAAGGGTAAGCTAGGCTGTTATTTTTCTTAGTAATAGGCTTAATGCGCCTATGGATAGCGATTAAGGCTATAGGGTAGCTCTGCTGGACTATTTTTAAAGGGAAGTAGATGTTAAAACCTGTTATAGGGTGGTACTTAATAAATACCTAGACGGGAAAATAGATGGGATACCGGTCCGGAACGGTTATACTAATAGTGAGGAGCTATATAACGTCTACACTGCTAAATAGCTGGACGGTTAAGAGTTAGATATGCCTGTTCTTTCGGACGCTGATAAGGCCGAGTTTGCGATACAAAAAGCGCGGATAAGCGTTTAGTAATTAAAAGTAACCGCCTTAGTAAGGGCGGAATAGCTTACGCTAGAGTAGCTAAGACACTATCTTATCTAGTAGACGATATATTGCCTAATATATATAGCCTAGGCTAGCGAAGCCTTATATAATATATGCACCTGCACTACGCTCTTAGTAAGTACTGTTTAGGATACCGCTAGGAGGTTACGATTAATATTACGCTTTACTAAGTTTAGCGGGTGTTATTACTATATGGTACCTTAAGAGCTATATAACTAGTAGATAAAGGATTTTACCTGGGGCTAGAAATAAAGTGGAGTTAACTAGTGCTAATATAGCGAGCTTATATTAAGCGTTATTCTGGGCATAATAGCGGCTATAGGGGATGTTAAATAGGCCTGGGTAGAGCGTTTATGGTAATATAGTACTAACTTTAAGGATATAGAGAGCATAGCAGCGTTCTTATTAGCAAAAGTAGACGCCGATTAATTAGAGGTTCTTAGATTATTGCTTGAGTTAGTGTAGTTAACCTAAGTAGTAAAGCAACGCTAAGTTAAGGGATTGCTACTTTAATAAGGGTCTTAAATAGTGTTATAGACGGTAGAGGTAAATAGTAATATAGATAGTAGATAGTAATTAAGGTAGTTTTTTAGAAGCCTTTCTAAAAGTTACCCTAGCTAACGGCCTAACTATAGTATAATATTAATATATTTGCCTTAGTAATATAAGTGGTATAGATTGGTTCTAAAAATGAGGCCAAAACTAGTCTAAAATTTAAATCGAATCTTTAATATGGCTGCTTTGCCTAAGGGTATAAAATATCACTATACTTGCGTATCTAAGTTAGGTAATTCTTTTCCTTAATAACGTTTTGAATTTGTTTTACTTGGCTATATACTAAGTTAGCTAATTTATAGAGGAGGAAATACTAGCCTTATAACTTTCCCTTCTTATTATAATAGACGCGATATATCTTATGTGGTAGCTCCTAGATAGTTAGGGGGTTAGCCAAGTCTTTTTCTATATCTATAGTGATATGGAATGAGATTTAGTTTAGCTCTAGGGCTTAAAACGGCTTAATATAGGCGTAGTGTTTCCTAAATTCTAAACTATTGGTTAAACGTTTTGCAAAAGCGAGATATGCCTTAATAGCGTTGGTGTACTTAGAAGGGTCCCAATTAGTAAATTCGTTTACTTAAAGTCTGAGAATTACACGTTTTGGCTGATGTTTAGCACTAGAGGGGTTTAACATTGTGATATATAGATGAGGGGTGTTGGCCTTTAGTTGTTTAGGATTTTTAGGTGGTTGGAAGTATGGGGAAATTACTCAGCTACTAGAAGCGTTGGCTATTATATATATACAGCTACCTTATACACGTTATTACGGCCTAGTAGAATAGCAACTAATAGGAGACCTAGGTAGTAGTAGGATTGGTTTACCTACGGGACTAATAGATACTTGTTATAAATTAATAATAGGGTATCTGTATAAGTGTAAATAAACCAACTATTAGCACGGGTCACGTGACCTATTTATTAGTACTATTGTAGAAGTAGTCCGCGACTCTAGTTAAGGTTGTTAGGACTTAGCGAGGTAAGCTAATAGATTATAATAGAGGAATAATATAGAATATGGCACGACTACTATTATACTTATAGAGTAATAATTCTTTTTAGACGGTTTTTTAGCAAATATCATATCTTACTTCGCCCTTTAAGCCTATCTCCTAAGGTATTATAAGGTAGGAAGTATATTAATCATTACCTCCTTATACCCTAGGCCTTGTGGACTTATAACACTACTACTATTTTAACCTAAACCTGAATTAGGCTAATATAGCATTAGGGGTAAGGGAGTACTACTTGTGTAAAAAAATGTATATAACGGGGGTGATAAAGGCGATATTTAGTGCTGAAGAGAAATTTGTTTTACTAATCTCTACTATCCCTTTTGCTGGTCCTATGAGAGGCGGACTATACGCGAATAATAGAATTAAAAGTATACGTATGGTCGTGGGGTCTTAATTGTATTGATTTTATTGGCTAGCTCTTATTAATAACAGTAGGACGGGATATACTAGCGGAAGGGATAGTGTAACCTTTAGGGCGAGAAATATAAATGCTTTTGTAAACCTTTACTAAGTGTTATAGCTTAAATAAATGCTTCTAAATCGAAGCTTAAATAAATGCTATATTATAAAAATACTAAGCTAAGGAGAAGGAAAGATATAAAGAAATATATAGGCTAGTTACTAAGGCGCTAGCTAAGCCGAGAGATTATTACCTAGATAGTAGATGGCAAATCAAGGCAGTTTTTTGGAAGCCTTTCTAAAAGTCCTTATATTAGTAGCAGCGTAGCGCGCGTAGCTAAAGTAAGGAGGTTGGTAATGAGAAAAGTATTGCGTAAAGAGGCCAAATTGGTTAAATAAGGTGTCTAGAATTAGTTAGGATTAATACAATACGCTGGCGATTCTATGCCGCTATATGGTGAGTATAGGAGAAAAGGCCCTTTATATATGTACTGCTATTAAAATTACCTTTATGGCGTTGGCGCGGATAACTAGGTTTTTAGACCTTGGTCAGCGTAGTCTTACCCTGCTAATATCCTTGTATAGGCCAACTGCCGCAATAAAATGCAACAAAATTAACTTCCTTAAATTTTAGTTACTTTCCCGTTTAAGTTGCACTATTTTATCGCATATACTGTATTAAAATGTCTCCTCTTATATAACTACTCTTTAATAAGATATAAATGGATAACTTTAGCACTAATCCGGCTTAGGTAATACTTTAGATCTGTATAACGGATTTGCCTAAATGCCCTTAAAACCGTTATAATACTCTTATAGACATATTCTGTTATTAATTCCTTAACTAGTAATACTGTTATGAACCGTAGCTTCTAGCTTATAACTATATATATATACCTCTGTATTTTAACACGGATAAACCTATATAGAAGTGGTTTGTTTTAGACCTTAATGTTTAAAGCCGCCTAAGTAGAGACGAAGTGCTTTCTCTTTTATATGCAGTATACTTAGTGTTTTAGTAAGAAAACTAATGGTATATTAACCGGTTATTATATTTATCTATAATGGGCTAATATATTATAATAGGCTGTTTATTCCTTAAGAACGTTATATTAAGAAAGTAAAAGCGTACTACTATACTTTCTATTAGGGAGGGAGATAGGAGTAAGAATTAGTGGCAAAACTGAAACTTAATACATTATAATAATGAAGATAAGCTTTAAAGTTCTCGGGTACGAATAGATAAGTAGCTAGTAGTAAGGGAGATTAGAATAGCTTTTAACTTTATTAATATAAACACTATAAAGTGCGTTAATATCTAATGTTAATATAGGATGTGTTTATCCGTGTCTCTATAATTCTTGCTGTTGCCCTAAGCTAGAAGTTATATCCTCCTAGGGAGTTTTAGGTGGCGTCTCCCCTTGGCATTTAGGATAGTTAATACTGTTGTTGTCTTCTTAAAGGATATATTCGCGGTTTTATAGCGGAGGATAAAGAGGACCGCCTGGTAGGACATTTGTGTATCTTATATAATGCTTAAATTAAAGTAAATCTTCTCCCCTTTATTTATAGATGGCTATGTAGCGAAATTAAGCAATAACGTTTTAATATATACTGTATAATTCTAGCAAAATTTAAGTTATTAGAGAACTACTATTCTTACTTTAGAGAATTTGGAATGCTAGAATTTATAAATTATTTATATAAGGTTAGCCTAGGAATATACTAAAAATATTTCCACCCTTAAATCTATTCTACTGGGTATCTAGTTAGGCGGTTAGAGGAACATTGCCTTTCTACTAAAAGTATTAATATGCTGGAATTTAGCAGCGCTAAACGCCTAATTTCGGCTATAACCTAACGTACTAACTCTTAGCCTCTCTCTTCTCTCTAGCTTATATGCTCTAGCCCCCTAAGATAGGGAATGAAAAGGAAAAAAGAATAGAGAAGAATAAAATTGTAATATAGAAGGTATCGTAAGACGCTTTAAGAACGTAATATAAATCTATTTATATATAACCTCTCTCCTCTCCCCCCCTTAGCTATACTATATTGTCTTTTATCCCTACTTATAGATCTTTTTAACTATCTCCCTAATTCCGGCGTACTTATCTATATATCTTGCAAATTAGGGGTGCCGTTAACTTACCTTAGAACTTACCTATATACGCATTATACAGACTATACTAAGCACTCGCTAGGTAGTAATATATAAAGCAATATTTAGAAAGCCTTCTAAGAAATAGTCCTGGTATATAACCTATGAAGTAAAGTTCCCTAAAAGTCTATAAGACGTAGGGGCTTAAGCGTTAAGTATTATAAGAATAGGCTAGTAAATAGTATTATAGACCGTAAATAATAATAATATTCGCCACTATATTACTTTAGATGGTTAAGGCAGTTTTTTAAAAGCCTTTCTAAAAGTTCCCCTAGCTAACGGCCTAACTATAGTATAATATTAATATATTACTTTGCCCCAGTAATATAAGCAGTTTAGATTAGTTATAAAAATGAGGCTAAAACCAGTCTAGAATTTGAATCAAACCTTTAACATTACTACTTTACCTAAGGTAATAAAATATTAGTATACTTACGTATCTAAGTTAAGTAATTATTTTCCTTAATAATGTTTTAAATTTGCTTTACTTAGCTATATACTAAGTTAGCTAATTTATAAAAGAGGGAGTACTAGCCTTATAACTTTCCCTCCTTATTATAACGGACGCGATATATCTTATATAGTAGCTCCTGGATATTTAGGGAGTTAGCCGAGTCTGTCTCTATATCTATAGTAATATAGAATGAGGTTTGGTTTACCTCTAGGGCTTAAAACGGCTTAATATAGGAGTAGTATTTTCTAAATTTTGAATTATCGGTTAAATGTCCTATAAAGGCGAGATATGCCTTAATGGCGTTAGTGTACTTAGAAGGGTCCCGACCGGTAAATTTATTTACTTAAAGTCTGAGAATTATACGTTTTAGCTAGTGTTTAGCACTAGGGGGGTTTGACATTGTATGGTGTATAGATTAGGGGTTGGCCTCTAGTTGTTTGGGATTTTAAGTATAGGGAAATTGCTTAGCTATTAGAAGCTTCGGCCACCTTATATATATACACTCTATAATAGCCTAGCTGAACAGCAACTAATAGGAGACTTAGGTGGTGGTAGGATTGGTTTATTTATAGGATTAATAGACACCTATTACGAATTAATAATAGGGTATCTATATAAGTGTAAGTAATAATTCTTCTTAGATAGTTTCCTAGCAATTATCGCATCCTACTTTACCCTTTAAGCCTATCTCCTAAGGTATTATAAGGTAGGAGGTGTATTAATTATTATAATTGTATACTCCGGGCCTTATAAACCTATAATACTGCTACTATTATAACTCTTACCCAAACTAGGCTAGCTATCTATTAAGTCCTTAGCGCTAAAGTTATATACGTTATACCTAATCCTTAGTTATACCTATTACTAAGTACGTATTTAGATATAATTACTATAAACCCTAAGAGCTTAGAGGAGTTAGGCTAGAATAAGGTAGATATAAACCAGCTAAGTCTTAGTCTTATATATTAAGGGCTTATGGAAGATCTTAAATAGATCTACTTACAGGCATATAAAGGGTTCGGTTAGGGTATATAAGAGCCACTAAACATCTAACGTAATTATAGGCATTTAGATGGTCACATCCTTAATAATAATAGTAACGTTACTTGCATATTTTAAAGAGAATAAATTAGGGTGAGATTTAGGGGGAATTAAGAAAAATAGTAAGGTGTTTATAAGGACTGACGCCGCACTATATAAAGGGTTTATAGAGTTAGGCATTATTATTACCCGACGAGGCACTACCTTAGTAGTATTATATAACACTAGGCCACATAGTATTGGGGGTAGGAGAGTACTACTCGCTTAAAAAAAATGTATATAATGGAGGTAATAAAGGCGATATTTAGTACTTAAGAGAAACTTATTCTACTAATTTCTACTATAGCGTAACCTCTAGGTGTTACGGTATTAGTAAATTGCGGTAGATTACGGCAGATTGCTATAGGTTGTGGTTACGTGACTTAAAGATCGTATAAATCTTTAAGCGGTACTACTTATCCTCTTCTTTCCTTTTCCTTAACTTTAGATCTTCGTTAATAGACCCTTCTAAGAAATAGTCTTCATATACGACGTAATGCCTATAACCGATAGAAGGGTATGTATAAAGTGAAGTTCCTAAAAGTCTACAAGGGCGTAGGACTAAGCGGGCAGTAAAAGCAAATACTGATCAATTAGAGGTTCTTAGATTATTACTTAAGTTAATTTAGTTTACTAAAATAATTAAGTAACGCTGGGTAGGTCCTGTATAACAGGTCTATATGGATTAGCTAAAGGATTTACTACCTTAACAAAGTTTTTTTTAAACGGTATTTGAAATAACAATATTTACCACTACGTTAGTTTAGATGGTTAAGGTAGTAATAGTTAAGGCAGTTTTTTAGAAGCCTTTTTAAAAGTTACCCTAGCCGACGGCCCAATCGTAGTATAATATTAATATTACTTTGCCCCAGTAATGTAAGCGGTTTAGATTAATTCTAAAGTCTAAAATCTAAATTAAACCTTTAATATGGCTGCTTTGCCTAAAGGTATAGAACATCACTATACTTGCGTATCTAAGTTAGGTAATTCTTTTCCTTAACGTTTTTAGTTCGTTTTACTTAGCTATACCTCCTTATTATAACGGACGCGATATATATTATACGGTAGCTCCTAGATAGCTAGGGGATTAGGTAAGTCTTTCTTTATATCTATAGTGATATAAAATAAGATCTAATTTAGCTCTATGGCTTAAAACGGCTTAATATAGGCGTAGTGTTTCCTAAATTCTAAACTATTGGTTAAACGTCCTGTAAAAGCGATATATGCCTTAATAGCGTTAGTGTGCTTAGAAGGGTCCCAACCAGTAAAATCATTTACTTAAAGTCTAAGAATTATACGTTTTGGCTAGCGTTTAGCACTAAGGAGATTTAATATTATATAATATATAGATTAGGAGGTACTGGCCTCTAGTTATATTTAGGATTTTAAGTAGGTTAGAGGACAAATTGCTTAGCGTTAAAAGCGTTAGCTATCTTATATATTATAAGCTAAGCTAATAATCAATATGTATATAACCCCCTTTATTAATTTAAGGTAATAAATAATCTATACTAGATATATTTATCTAGAATTTAAAACCCCTACTATAGTTAGCTTTTAATTAGTTAAAAAAAATTAGTAGATATAATATAGAATATGGAGCAAGTTATAAGCAGAATCTAATATAATAACATATTAAATACATATAATATAAGTATAAGTATAGCTCAGTCCTCTATTTTCAAAAAATGCTAACTATTCAAGCTTTTTAAATGAATAAAGCCCTACTATAGCCGCGCCCCTATAAAAGCTCTTAAAGCTACATTATTATAAGCCTTTACCTAAAGCTTACCCTTTATTATTAAAATAGCCTTATAGTATAATATAAGAGTAAGATTATGATTTTATTAAATAATGCACTCAAATCTAACTAAAGTATATAAGGCACTTTAGCTTTATTATTACTTTTAAAAGTCTTTATTAACAAGAGGTTTGAAGGTCTTTTTTAAAAGGCCTTATATATACAAATTATTAAAATCTAAGTATCATTTCATATTAACTCTCTCTCCAAATTACAGCAGCGCTAACTTATATAAGTCTAACTTAAAGAGGAGTACTTTAGTTTAGGTTACGACTATAATAGATCTTTCTTAATAAAATAATAATACGGATTAGAATAATAAATAAAGGTAAAAGCCCCTCTCTATAAAGAGGGGTTTTAAGGGTTTTTTTTTTAAAAAACGGCAGCACTACTGGTAGGTATATAGTAATATATTAATATATACTATTAAAAACGCCTTAGTATACTATAAGCTTCTAAGCTTAAAGCTTTTAAACTTAGATTAAAGTTTTATATAAAATACCTAATGCCTAATTTATCACAATATATTTAAGTGCTGCTATGGTATAAAGAGTCGTATGTGGTGCTAGATAACTCTAGTTAAGGTTATTAGAACTTAATAAAATAAGCTAATAAATTAAAATAGAAAATTAATATAAAATATAGTATATTTACTTTTATACTTATAGACTAAGTAATAAATCTTTTTAAATAGTTTTTTTTTTGTAAATATTATATATTATTTTACCTTTTAAGCCTATTTCCTAAGGTATTATAATATAGGAGGTATATTAATTATTACCTTCTTATACTTTAGGACCTATAATACTACTACTATTTTTTTAATTAATATTAGAGACAGCTTAAGATATTTAAGAATTTCTCTTCCTGGTATTTATGTATATTGCCAATAATCTTCCTAAGGTATCGCAATATCTGGATCTTATTCGCGATTCTTGTACTACCCTAGGCGTATAGATAATCCCTAATAATGTTGTTAAACACGGAATTAGAATGGAACCCCGATACGGATTTTAAGTAGAGGATAACAGACTTATACTAAAGGCACGTCTATATAAGGCGGAGTTAGAATATAATGCTAATAAGAGAAAGGGAAAATATAAAAAGAATAATACAAAATCTAAACGTAGGAAATTGGATATAGATGGGGAGCTAGAAGCTTCTATATAAGATCCGTTATTACCTATCGTTAATAAGTTAGCCTAAAAGGATAATAGGCTAATAGATGAAGAGTAGATGGGTCCTTTAACTGATTTGGAGATTAGTAAGGATTAGTCTTAGTGTGGGGGGGTAGGCGCCTATTACGTGGGTGCCGGGCTAGGACATCTATAGCATTATTAGTGGGATTATATAGAGAAGGGCCTTTTATTTAGATAGACTTATAAGGGCCTAAAAATGATTAATAAAGAGGAACTTATATATGATTTTTGGGACTGGGTGAATCTTTCTTGAATAATTTTATAAATTATTTTTAAGATATAGAGGCGTTTATAAATACTCCGTAGGACTACTAAATAAGGAAGTTCGTAATAACTAAAATAGCCCTTTCTCTAAAAAATATATATTGGCTTATAAAATTTCCACCCTAAGGTAAAATATGCAAATAGACGTTAGATGAAAGTTAATCTTTAATGATATTAGATATGGGTTTAATATATATGCTGTATCTACTTCCCCTAGACACTATTAAAGGGTAAGTATTTAGAGGTGGTGTAGGTGGGAATAAATAAACTAATTAAAAGTCTTATTATTTAGTAAAGAATTTAGTATAACGCTTAATTAATTGAGCGTATAATAAGAAGGTTGATATATAATCTACTTATAGGTATATAAACTTCTTAGTTAGGGCGTGCGAGAGCTACTAAATATCTAATGTAATAATAGGGATAGAGATGACTATAATCCTGGTAATAATAGTAATGTTGCTTATATATTTTAAAGAGAATAAATTAGAGTGAGATCTAGGCGGCGTTAAGAAGGATGGTGTGGCCTTAGTAGGGTGCTTATAAGGACTAAGGCCGTACTATATAAATAGTTTGTATTACTGCTGCCTGATAAGGCGCTACTTTAGTAGCATTATACGATACTAGACTATATGGTATTGGGGGTAAGGAAGTACTACTTATTTTAAAAAAATATAGGCTAGCTACTAAGGCGTTAGCTAAGCTGAGGGATTGCTACCTTAATAAAGGTCTGAAATGGTATTATAGATGGTAAAGGTAAATAGCAATATAGAGAGTAGATAGCAAATTAAGGTAGTTTTTTGGAAGCCTTTCTAAAAGTCCCCCTAGCTAGCGGCTTAACCGTAGTATAATATTAATCTATTACTTTGCCCTAGTAATGTAAGTGGTTTAGATAGGTTCTAGAATAAGGCCAAAACTGGTTTAAAATCTGAATCTAACCTTTAATATAGCTGCTTTGCCTAAGGGTATAAAATATTACTATACTTGTATATCCGAGTTAGGTAATTTATTTCCTTAATAACGTTCTGAATTTGTTTTACTTGGTTATATACTAAGTTAGCTAATTTATAGAAGAGGGAATACTAGCCTTATAACTTTCCCTCCTTATTATAACGGACGTGATATATTTTATATAGTAGCTCCTAAATAGTTAGGGGGTTGGGCGTGTCTTTTTTTATATTTATAGTAATATGGAATAAGATCTGGTTTATATCTGGGGCTTAAAACGGCTTAATGTAGGTGTGGTGTTTCTAGAATTTTAAATTATCGGTTGAATGTTCTGCAAAGGCGAGATATGCCTTAATGGCATCAATGTACTCGGAATAGTCCTAACTAGTAAATTTGTTTACTTAAAGTCTAAGAATTATACATTTTAGCTAGTGTTTAGTACTAGGGGGTTTAGTACTAGGGGTGTTTAACATTGTGCGGTCTAAGGATTTTAGGGGTTGGAGTATGGGGAAATTGCTTGGCTATTATAAGCTTCGGCTATATACGCTACTATGGCCTAGTTAAGTAGCAACCAATAGGAGATCTAGGTGGTAGTAATGCTTAAGAGGAATCTGTTCTACTATTCCTTGCTATAGCGTAACTTATAGAAAATATAGATGCTTTTATAAACCTTAACTAAGCACTTACTAGGTGGTAATGTATAAGGCAATATTTAGAAAGCCTTTTAAGAAATAGTTCTGGTATATAACGTTATCTAATAAAGGCGTATATAAAGTGAAGTTCCTAAAAGTCTATAAGGCGCGTAGGCCTAAGTGTTGCGTGTTACGTGAATAGGCTAGCGTATAACCCCGGGATTTTCGCTAAACTACTTTGTGAGCGTATAGCGCAACATTTATATATAAACATCGCAATTTTACGCCTAATTTACACGGTATATTTGTAGAAATTTATAACTTAAATGAATGAAAAAGTTAAAGGCTTGGCGATTATATAAGCTCGCTAGTCTAAATTAGAATCTTAAGAGGTCTATAAACCTAAACTTTTAAATCTTTAACCACTTTTAACTTAAATTTGCATTCTTTAAGTTAACTAATTTGGCCATTCCTAACCCAGCATTTTGGATTTTGAATTTTAGATTTTGGATTCTATTATTTAAGCAACCGTTTATACTGTTAATACTACACTTTTAGCCTAATATATGTTTAGGCGGCTTTGTGCCGCATCTACTTTAGCTACTTTAGTCTTTTTTAAAAGCCTTTTTAGATTTCCTCTTATAAGTCTTACTAGACCCTTGCCTTTTTTTTTATTATTAAGGCTGCGCGCAATACTAACTGTGGACAGATTAAGCCGTAAAGTTAGTTAAATTATACTTAGTTAATTAAGATGGATAATAACTTAGCAAATAGTATTAACTTGCCCTGCGATCCTAATACGGCTATGCCTACTACTGAGAATAAATACGCAAGCCTGGTGGCTCCCTTAATGGCGTTAAGTATATTACCGCTAGAGGAACATTTACGGAAGCCTTCTGTAAATAGTCCTCCACCTAAAACTGTAATGTTATTACTATTACTAGCACGCTCTCTTTTTGCGCCGCTGTTAGACCTATAGTGGGATTTTAATAAGGCACTTAGCGGTATTGATAATTTAACAACGGATACTGTTGGAGTAATTACTGCAGGCGGTGATGCGGCGGCTACTAATTCTGCTAATTTGGATGCGGATAGCGTAGACTCCCTTTAGGATTTTAACCTAGAGGATATTGAAACCGTAGTGGAAGTACTAGATACTGAAGAGGGTAAGGACGCTAATATTGCTAGAAGTTTACCTAAACTAGCTAACTTCTGCGATCTCTTTGCCTGAGAACTAAGCTATATTATAGAGAACGAACTATTTATGTCTATATTTAAGGCTATTAACAAAGCCGTCTTCTAGCTAGCTTATAAGGTGTCTATATATATGTAGAAACCTTAGCCCCATATATTTGACCTGAAAACGGTCGTCTATATACTGTCTATGGGAGAGTGTTATAGTAACTAGAAGTTCTTTAATCCCTAGTTAGGAGAATAGGATGGATGGAGCTCTATTAACTACTACGCTAATTTTTTGTATAAAATGAGATAAACCTTCTACTTTAGGAAAGGAGGATTTCTTTTTGGTAAAGGCCTAACCGAGGATATGGCTAACTAGCGTATCTGGTTGATTTTTAAGCGTGCTAATGTATATAATGCTCCTTCTAGGGTTGTAAAACGTAAGCATGAAGCAAATAAGCGCAAGCTTAAGGGTTTAGAAAATGATACCCTAGGTAAGAGGTGACTGTGCGTAGGGAAGAAGACTTCTAGGAAGCCTTCCGATAAAAACCTAAGCGGTGCCTTTAGTAATGCCTTGCCGGCGGATAGTAACGATGACTATAATAAAGAAGAACTGGATATAGTAGACCCATAATTAATAATTGAGGATATGGCCGTTAGTCCGGCAATATTTAATGTAGGCGATGATAATAATAACCATATCCGTGGGTTAATAAAGCTTGAGCTGCCCCCTAAGTTTTACTAAGTAGTAAACTATAAATACTAATACTGGTAATATGCCTATATACGCTAGCTTACGAAGACGTATTATAAAGTAATGGCCGTTACTAAGTGGATGTAGTTAGGACTTAATAACGCCGCGGCCGCGAGGATAGATAGGTTAGGTATGGTAGATGGCTGGGCATAGGTTGTAGAGGATAACGCCACTAAGGAAGATAACGACGATGAAGACCTTAATGGGGCTGACGATATAGTTTGTATGGGCTAGCCTATAGTAAAGGATCTCAAAAACCTGGCCGAGCTAAGTAAGTTAATAAATAACGCTAAATATTAACGGGACAATATTAAAGAGTCTATGTAAAACCTTTGGATTAAAGATTAACGCAAACCCCGTCTCCTTCGCTAGTTGTTATTAACGCCGCTCCGCTAGTGGTAGCTAATTAGGATAAATGCTATTATAGACGTACGCAAGCACGGGAAGATATGGGGAATAATATTGGCGGACATTATCGGTCTAGGTAAGACTTTTTAGCTCGCCGGCTATATATTATATATAAGTCGCTACTACTACCTATACTAAAGGAGACTTTTTAGAAGGCTTTCTAAAATTGTTCTTGTTTACTAACTAGCTCTTAGACAATTAATAAGTGGGAAAAGGCGTTCTGCTACGCTACTAAAAAACGTAATACTGCTATACTTAAAGCAATCAGTCTAGTAAAGCCATTTCTAGTGGTTGTCCCGCTTGTGCTTATTAAATAGTAAATTAAAGAGCTGTAGCGATTCTTACCCGTCTTCAATATCTAGGTATACTATAATAAATTATTAACCTAAAAATCCGCTACTGCCGATGTCTAGCGTCAAAACGAAATCCTTACGTAGAAGTATAAACTGTTTAACGGCGATCGCGCCAACGCACGCGTTATTGTTATTAGTACGTATAGCACTATCGCATCGCGTCACGGCCCAAGCGCACTTAAGAAGTGGCGTAAGAAAACCTATAGGGCGACGTTTAAGGCGAGGGGGTCGGTGTATTAGCCCGTTGACTGGTTTAAGACACTAAATAGGAAATGGCCTAGGGATCTCTTAGGTTGATGGTATAGCATTCTGCTTAATAAAGCTTATTACGTAAGGAATAACAATTTCCTAGCGTACATTGCTATTAAGTTTATAGATTGTCCTTTTACCGTGCTCTATAGCGCTACCCCGCTATTTACGGGTATTAGGGACAACTTTGGCCTAGCGGCGCTAATTAAGCCTTAACTAAAGCTTAACTTCCTAATTAGAACTCCTAATGGCGCTATCTTTAAGAAAAATAACGACCCCTTTAAGGTGGTGGACGATTACCTAGTAGCTATACTACGACTAACCTTAGCGTCATTCGCTGCGTTCGTCCTTAGCCTAGAGGATAGCGTTAAGTAGGGCTATAGGCTTAAGCAGATTTGGTTATAATATCTTATATATTGGCGGTATACGTTGTCCTGTCCTATTAGTTCTACCTAAAATATAATTGGCTAGGCGCTCCCTCGCTATAAGAGTATTATTCTTAACCTTAATAATCCGCCGATAGTTTAAGCTGTCTATAATATATTCGCGGAAGCCTTCCTTAAAAAGCTTATAGTAACAGACACTACTTATATAGGGGATAGTCGCGTTATTATAAACGCCAATAGCTACCGTGCGCTCGTGCTGATATCTACTTGGCCTATACTAGCACTCTCTTACTTAGCTATAAATCTACCTAAGAAGAGTAAAAAGGGCTAGTTAAAGAACCCTTATATAATTTATACCATTTTTAAATAAATAGCGAAGTCCCTAGAGCTTCCCGCGGCTATATAGCCGTATAACGTCTTACCGGCGTCTAATATTCTACCGCTTATTAGGGCTGTCCTGTAATACTTATCCTGGTTAAGCGCCCTAGTCGCTAATATAGCTAACCAGGTTGTTAAACGTAAGGAAAAGGTAATTATTTGGTCGCTATACCCGCTAGAGTAGCTGATTATCCGCGAGATATTTATATTTTTTAGTATTAATACCCGCGTGCTGGCCTCCGACCTTACTTAGGGCTAGAAATCTAATCTTGTTAAAAATTTTAACTTGCCGGATGTCTGCTAGGTCCTAATCGCTAGCTATATAGCAAACAGTACCGGTCTAAACTTGTAATAAAGCTGCTATAATGTCTACCTGTTTAACCTAGCGCCTAGTGTAAACGCGTAGGAGTAAGCAATTAGGCGCACGTATTAATTAGGACAGCCCCATAAGGTTATAGTTGTTAAATACTACGTGCGGCAGACGTTTAATGAAAAGGTAGTAAATACCTAAATCCTTCGCGCCCTTCCTAGTTTAATGGCTATAATTGATAAAGATTAAGTTTCTAAAACCTATGCATATAATTATATAACGCCCGGGCTAGAGAACGTCCTTAATTTGATATCCCTAAAAGGTTTCCACCTAGACGATAAAGGGAAACTATAGCATTTATTAAATCCTAATATCCTATAAGAGCTGCTAAATAAACCCCTACTTAAACCTGAGGAAGTTCTAATCTAGTTCTTTATAACTTAACGCGGCCGCTAGGCTGTCCAATATAGAGGTTTTAGTAAAGCCTTCTAGGAAAACCTCTATTTAACCATAGAATCTGATCCGGAAGTCCAATCGGAAATAAAAGATAATAAGGATAAACGTCCTAAGCGTAAGCTAAGAGCATTAAAACGTAAGCGTAAGGCTACGCCTAGTAAGGTTGAAGATAACGAAGATATAGGTTCTAATACCGGTGCGGCGCCCGCAACAGCTATATGAAAGACGCGCTCGCGCGCGGTAGGTAAAAAACCTATTAAGGCTGCTGGCCCTAAGGTGCGAGCTAAGAAGGCGCCTATTATTAAGACTAAAGCTAGTAAACTAAAAATATTATAGGCTAAGCAGCAAAATACTAGGCCTACTGCTTCTGCTACTACTACGGCATCCTCTAGTAAAAACCTATAGAAGCGCGCTAAGGTTGACCTAAACATTAGTAGAATGACCGCCCTTAACGATAAGTATATATAGTCCTACTTGCCTAATACCGCAATTACTAATTAGACTTTTATTAGAAGGCTTCCTAGATAAGTCTATATTAGTATTTTTATAAGTCTTTACAATTTCCTATATTCTCTACTACTGGAATCCCTGCCTAGATTAGGTTTCTACTAAGCATCTTTCTTTAATAGGGTTGGTATTACTATCTTCCTACTTAGACGCTAATTTCCTATTAGCCTACTCTTAGCTTCGCTCTTACACTAACCACTAGTATTAGCGCGCCGGATTTTTGGTTTTGTTGCCTTCTTATAAATAACCGTAATAGCCTCTAGTTAGCTTTTTAGAAAGGCTTCCCGCATTTCTTTTTTACTCTAGTTAGATCTCTCGGGCGTTATTCTAACGGCTATCCTTTTATATTCCCTTTTGACAGTATACCATCTAAATATTTCTTTTTTTACTTCCCTATCTTACTTTCTTGCTTTTCTACTTTCTTATTTTAGTATCTAGTGCTGATACCTCTAGGACCTTAAAATTGCTTAGTTAACTAACAGACCTATTTGCTTCTAGTGGCGTTAGCTAAGATTTTTTTGCGAAAGGCTCCTAATAAAGTACTAACTAATCCGTACTTTAGCACTTATTTACTAGCGTATATCCCTGCTTAGACTTTAGTTATTACTACCACTAGCCCCCCTATATAGAAGAGGTAGTTAGCAATATAAAGACTTCTACCTTAATTAATAACTGTGTAAGTAATACCCATTTCGTCTTATGTACTTAACATACTATAAGAAACATTTATCCGTTATTAGCAGCTTACGTTAACTAGCTATTATACTTATGTACTTCTATACTATATTAGTATCTATAGTATATATCCGTTACTTTATAACTGACGCTTATAGGCATATTCTAGAAGGCTTTCTAAAAAGCTCCCTAGTGTTATTGCGGTAATGCTATCCGAGCAGATGTTAACTATTTAGCCGTACTACCGGGTATGGAGAGATGTATAAGCATGTGCTGTACTAATCTGGCCTATTATTTAGAGTAAAGCCTATAAACATTATAGTATCTAGGACTACGACCATTTGTTACTATTACACTCAACCGTTACTATCTTCCGCATCCTAGCCACTATTCTTGTCTTAAAAGGACTTGTTTAGGGCTATATATGTTTATTCATTTAAGCGTTAACAATTACGTCCTTAAGTTTCTCGTGGGTAGTATAGGCCTTGCTAGACTAGCGCTGTATAAGTAAAGCCTGGATACCCTCGACGATGGTATGTAGTAAAGTAGCTTTCTTCAACTTTATACGCCTGGTAAGGTCTTTAGAAACCTGCTATATATTAGCCTATATAATACCACTTTAGGTTAGCTAATTATAGACCGCACAGCTATTATCCCTAAAGGTCGCTGTATTGTTATAATGAGGAACGTTAATGCTAACAGCCTATGTGCTATTGTTAACACTAAGTATATTAATATATTATAGTTACTCTATATTTAGGTCCTTACTAGAATTTTATTAGCTGTATAATACTATTAACCTTTCTAAAGTTCCCTTTACTATATATACTTTTTAGGAAGCCTTTCTAAAAATATCTATATTATAGAACTTACCTATAATACCTATTTCCACTACTTTCTATCTATTTTCTATTTTAACTATATTCTAC